>NW_022170878.1:3828545-3837743 GCF_008802855.1 Photinus pyralis | reverse complement strand
TTGAATTTTCTTTCGAAATTGGTTTTTTGTCCATAACTTTTGATTGAGAAGTCTAATCCAAAAAGTATCTTTAGGATCATTGTTTAAAACCTTTAGAATTTTAATACTTTTACATCAAACCTTTTGAGCTGTTCCAACCTTTCGAATCTTTCAAATTTCAAAATCTGTTGAACCTTTCTAACTTCTCTTTCAAGTCTTTCGGGGCTTTCGGGTCTTTCGAATCTGTCGAATCCTTCGAATCTTCAGTCCTTCCTTCGAATATTTGGAATCTTCAGGCCTTCAGTCCTTGGATTTTTGAATCTTTGAATCTTTGACTGTTTGAATGTTTGAATGTTCGAATGTTCGAATGTTCGAATGTTCGAATGTTCGAATGTTCGAATGTTGGAATGTTGGAATGTTGGAAAGTTGGAATGTTCGAATGTTCGAATGTTCGAATGTTCGAATGTTCGAATGTTCGAATGTTCGAATGTTCGAATGTTCGAATGTCCGAATGTTCGAATGTCCGAATGTCCGACTGTTCGAGTGTTCGAGTGTTCGAGTGTTCGAGTGTTCGAGTGTTCGAGTGTCCGAGTGTCCGAAGGTCTGAATGTGTGAATGTCTGAATGTGTGAATGTCTGAATGTCTGAATGTCTGAATGTCTGAATGTCTGAATGTCTGAATGTCTGAATGTCTGAATGTCTGAATGTCTGAATGTCTGAATGTCTGAATGTCTGAATGTCTGAATGCCTGAATGTCTGAATGTCTGAATGTCTGAATGTCTGAATGTCTGAATGTCTGAATGTCTGAATGTCTGAATGTCTGAAGGTCTGATTCTGAATGCTCTGAATGTCTGAAATGTCCTGAATGTCTGAATGTCTGGAATGTCTGAATGCTGAAGTTGTCTGAATGTTCTGAATGTCTGAATGTTCTGATGTCTGAATGGTACTGAATGTCTTGAATGTCTGAATGTTCTATGTCTGAATGTCTGAAATGTCTCGAATGTCTGAAGTCTGATAGTCTGAATGTCTGAATGTCTGAATCGTCGTGATGTCGAATGTACTGAATGTCGAATTGTCTGATGTCCTGGAATGTACTAATGTCTGAATGTCTGAATGTCTGATGCTGAATGTCTGAATGTCTGATGTCATGAAGTTTCTGATGTCTAGAATGTCTGAATGTCTGAATTCTGAATGTGCTGAAATGTCGAACTGTCTGAATGGTCTGAATGTCTGAATTGTCTGAATGTTTGAATGTCTGAATGGTCTGAATGTCTGAATGTAACTGAATCTGAAATGCTGAATGTCTGAATGTCTGAATGTCTGAATGTCTGAATGTCTGAATGTCTGAATGTCTGAATGTCTGAATGTCTGAATGTCTGAATGTCTGAATGTCTGAATGTTTGAATGTCTGAATGTCTGAATGTCTGAATGTCTGAATGTCTGAATGTCTGAATGTCTGAATGTCTGAATGTCTGAATGTCTGAATGTCTGAATGTCTGAATGCCTGAATGTCTGAATGTCTGAATGTCTGAATGTCTGAATGTCTGAATGTCTGAATGTCTGAATGTCTGAATGTCTAATGTCGAATGTTGAAGGTCTGAATGTCTGAATGTCTTTTTTTTTTTGTTCTGACATGTTGAAGTTCTGAATGTCTGAATGTGTCTGAAGGTCTTGAAGTCTGAATGTACTGAATGTGCTGAATGTCTGAATGTCTGATGTCCTGATATGTCTAATTTCTGAATGTCGAATGTTCTAATGTCTGAATGTCTGAATGTCTGAATTCTGAATGTCTGACATGTCTGACTATTCTGAATGTTTACTGAATGTGCCTGAATGTTGAAGTTTGAATGTTGAATGTTTGAATGTTTGTAATGTTTGAATGTTTGAATGTTTGAATGCTGAATGTCTTGAATGTTGAATTGGATTGTAGTTTGAACACTATTGTACCAAATTTGATTGTGTTGAAGTTTCGAAAAGTTTGACAGTTGACAATGTTTTTGAATGTTTGAATGTTTGAATGTTTGAATGTTTGAATGTTTGAATGTTTGAATGTTTGAATGTTTGAATGTTTGAATGTTTGAATGTTTGAATGTTCGAATGTTCGAATGTTCGAATGTTCGAATGTTCGAATGTTCGAATGTTCGAATGTTCGAAAGTTCGAACGTTCGAACGTTCGAACGTTCGAACGTTCGAACCTTCGAACCTTCGAACCTTCGAACCTTCGAACCTTCGAACCTTCGAACCTTCGAATCTTCGAATCTTCGAATCTTCGAATCTTCGAATCTTCGAATCTTCGAATCCTTGAATCCTAGAATCCTTGGATCCTTGTATCCTTGAATCCTTGAATCCTTGAAT
The DNA here is from genome assembly GCF_008802855.1 of Photinus pyralis. NCBI lineage: Eukaryota > Metazoa > Arthropoda > Insecta > Coleoptera > Lampyridae > Photinus > Photinus pyralis. The sequence continues at coordinate 3,835,410 of NW_022170878.1, read as the reverse complement.
CCTTGAATCCTTGAATCCTTGAATCCTTGAATTCTTGAATTCTTGAATTTTTGAATTATTCAATCCTTGAATCCTTGAGTCCTTGAATCTTTGAATCTATCTTCTAATCTTCGAAGCGTCGAATCGTCGAAGCTTCGAATCTATCGAAACTTTTGAATCTTAAGTCATTCACTTTTTGAGTCCTTGAGTCCTTGAGTCTTCGAGTCCTGGGATCTCTGAATTTCCGAATTTCGGAATCTCCGAATCTCCGAATCCCCGAACCCCCGAATCTCCGAATCTCGGTGTCTCGGAATCTCGGAATCTCTGAATCTCGTATCTAGGAATCTCGTATCTCGGAATCTACGAATCTCGAAAAATTTACATTCCGAATGTGTATAACCTTTTGAGTCACTTGAATGTGTATAATCTTTCTATATTTAGCTCATTTAAAAGGTTTGAGTCTTCAGAATTTTCAGAACCTTCAGAATCGTTACAAACTTGAAAATCCTCAAGATCTTGATAACCTTCAAAATTTTCAAAATCTTCAGGGCAGGGCTTTGCAATCTTCATGGTTTTCATGTGTGTTATTGGTCTTTGTGAATGGGTACAAATCTTAAAAATCTACACATGGATTAAGAAATCGAGCATTTCAGTTAAGCTAATCACACAATTTGTCAAAACAAAAAAAAACAGTACAAGATTGTCGGCACGGTTACAATTTTTTCTATCGTTCCAACCTTTTACTAGAGTTTTCATTTCCTTTTCATAATCTAACGCGATAATAAAGTTTCTTAAAGCAGCTTTAAAGAGTTTATTAATGGAAAACGTTTCTATTTTACTCGAACATCGGCGGCTAGGTTATTGGAGAACACGAGAAAGGTAAATCATTCAATCTAAGTAAAACAGGGGCTTTCAGACGTAAATGAATAAATCGCCATTCTCTTCCTTGGAGGTATTGAAAGGAATTTTAATAAACAACTGGGAAATTAAAACGCAAAGTGCACAATTGGGATTACAATAAAAGCTTTTAACGTAGTAATAAAAACGCGAATTAGATTGGAAGGTGGAGGATATAAACAGGAAGGGACTATTTGAAACGTGCTCGCGAACATGTCAAGTGAGTTTTGATTTAGCGCAAATTTAAATATTCAATACGTATTGAAAATATTGGAAATTTTCAATAGCCTTCTGTAATCAAACGAATTCTCGAGAGACGTCTGAATATATAATACCTACTACCTCTCCATTGTTGTTAAGATTCAATACCGCGCCATTGTTACAAGTACCCCACTTAATTTATACGAAAACCTTACAAACAAAAGTATTATCTTTACGTCGGCGTCGGGCGTCGATAACTTTCCATGACGTAAAGTTACTCCAAAGACGTTCAACCGATGCAGATTTACCTCGTCGCAATTAACGGTTTCGTGTTCGTAAAGAAACTTTTGTTTGGTGCCGCCTTTGTCGGCAACAAAAAAAAGTTTGATAATGAAATAAAAATTAACAGCCGCTATCAAACGGAAAAATATGAAATATTTATGACGAAACCCATTATTTACATTGAAATTGGAATGAAAACGCGAATTGATTTGAAAATGAAATGTTCCGTGTTTTTAAAATGGGGCGGAAAGCCATGGAAGGGGGAAAGTTGCCTTTTGTCTCCGAGTTCTTTTACCCCAGACTTTGCTAATTATTATTTAACATCGAACTAAGTCTCCGCAGTCACACTGGGTGAATTGTGGGTAGGCGTGCGACAGATTTGTGGCGCTGTGGCCAAGATACTCGTTTAGTAATACCAAGTTTCGTGTTCAACACGTACCGGGTGACCCAATAAGAGCGGTCCTTAGCCATATCTCGAGAACCATTCGTCATATGACTTAGGGGTAAAAAAAAACTCTGGGTAAATCGGTCATGAAGAATCGCTGGAAAATATTTTCAAGTTCTAAAAATGACCAACAGAGGGCGTAACTGCCATCTTAAATTTTAAAATTGCGTTTTCTTTAAATTTCGCATAATAAACTAAAAAATTTGTTTTCACATTTTCGTAAAAATAAAAACTCAGTTATTTCAAAAACAAAGATGGCGTGGGGCGTTCAATTGTTTTTGCAATAACCTGCTTTAACTTCTTAACCGTTTGACCGATTTGGTGTCGTTGAAAAGAGTATTCCTTGGGCAACAAAATATAGTTAATTTAGTTGAATCCTTCGCCGCCAGGGGGCTAGTTTTGACACTATGATCCCACATCATAAAAAAATCAAAAAAATCAAATGGAATGATATGAATTTTTCTTAATGAAAAAGTAGCCAAATAACACCCAAAGAAGCCAGTGAAAACCGTTGTTCAAAATCTCATTCCTAACCTCAAATTAATTAATTTTAGATGGCAGTTATGCCATCTCGTGGTCATTTTTAGAACTTGAAAATGTTTTCCAGCGATTCATCATAACCGATTTACCCAATAATTTTTTTACCCCTAAGTCATACGACGAGCGCTTCCCGAGATATGGCCGAGGAACAGTCTTATTGGGTCACCCGGTACAAAGATGTCAGATAATTTCGAACGGCTTAGACGACAGGGACGAATACCTGGTAAAATGGAACTTGGGTTTCATTGGAACAGTGGATTGGGCCGCATTCATATCTATTTTATCGATTAGTTTCTACAACTACAACGTGCAACAAGAGTGAAATGTGCTTTAGGAACCCCAGATCCATCGATTTCAATGAATTTTTTCTATTAAGGCATTTGGGACTCGAGCTTCACACATTCACAAAATTATTGAATCATGTGAGTTCATATTTTTGATACTCCTAGGCAAAAATTTTGAATTAGTGAGAATCTGATGGGCCTAAGGGATTTGATGAGCTGAAAAAATATGAAAAAGTTCGAGAATCTGAAAACAAAAAACGGTTATTCAGAAATTTCAGAAATTCGAAGAAAATGGGGAATTTAAGAGAATTTGAAGAAACTGAACAATTAAACGAAGATTGAAGAAGGGAAGAAATTTTGAATGCTAACATTTCTGAAGATCCTGATGAGTATCTCCGTTGAAGATTCTGGAAATTCTAAAAATCCTTAAATGTTAAAAATTCTGACAATCTTGAATATCCCGTAGTTTCTAAAAATTTTGAAAATCCTGAACACCCTAAAATATTAAAAGTCTGGTAGATCCTGAAGATTCTACAAAAATATTTGCTAAAAGGACTTTTATGGGTATCTTAAGGATCCCAAGAGATCTGAAAGTCGTTAAATATCCTAAAAGATCCTAGTGAAGGAAGTAATATAAGTTCTAGAGGCTCCCTTGAAGAGTTGAAGATAATCCTAGAATATTGAAAATCCCTAAAATCCTGAAAATACTGAAAACCAAGAAAATCATAGAAATCCTGAACATCCAGAAAATACAGAAAATCCTGAAAATCTTGAAACTCCTGAGCAACCTAAAAAAACTTGAAGGTCTTGTAGATCCTGAAGATTTAAAAAAATATATTTGCTAAAAAGACTTTTATGGATATCCTAAAGATCTCTAGGGATCTGAAAGTCGTAAATATCATAAAAGATCCCAGAGAAAGAAGTAATACAAGTTCTTCTGGCTCCCTTGAGGAGTTCTAGATAATCCTAGCACTCTGAAGATCTCTAAAATGCTAAAAATATTGAAAACCAAGAAAACGCTAGCCTGAAGATCCAGAAAATCCTCAAAATTTGGAAAATCCTGAACACCCTAAAAAACTTGAAGGTCTTGTCGATCCCAAAAAATGTAATTACTAAAAGGACCTTTATGGGTATCCTAAAGATCTCAAGGGATCTGAAAGTCGTAGATATCCTAAAAGATCCTAGAGAAGGAAGCAGTAAGTGTCCTTGAGGCTCTCTTGAGGAGTTCGAGATAATCCTAGCACCCTGAAAATCTCTAAAATCATGAAAATACTGAAAACCAAGAAAATCCTGGAAATCCTGAACATCCAGAAAATCCTGAACACCCTAAAAAAAACTTGAAGGTCTTGTAGATCCTGAAGATTCTAAAAAATGTATTTACTAAAAGAACTTTTATGAGTATCCTAAAGATCTCAAGGGATCTGAAGGTCGTAAATATCCTAAAAGATCCTAGTGAAGGAAGTAATATGAGTTCTAAAATATCCTAAGGTGATAAACACCACAATGATCCTAAAATCCAGCATACCTCAGAAATTCTCAAATTACCATACTCCTAGTAATACTAGAGATCCTTAAAAACCCTCAAAATCCTACCTATCTAAAACGTCCTAGAGATCGGACACATGTAAAGATCTAACAATCACAGAGTTCCGGATGATTCTAAAAATGTAATAAAGGTCATCTGGATCCATTAGTATCCTAAGAAATTTGTAGACTCTAAACACCTTCAAACACTCTAAGGATCCTCAGATTTATAAAGATAGTGAAATATCTACGATCCCAAAAATCATATTACTAAGCGAATGTGAAGAGATAGAAGAATTCGCTGGGAACTGTGAAAAAGTGGTGAACGAATTGATGAGTTGAAGAAATATGAAAAACTTTCAAAAAATCGGGAAATCAAGGGATCTAAAACATTCGAAAAAAGTGAAGATTTTGAAGAGCCCGAGTTTAAATTAGATTTAAAGAAACTGAACAATCAAAGGAAAACTGAAAGAGGGAACAAATATTCCAAGAAGTCTCAAAGATTTATTAATTTTAAGTTTTAAACGCTAACATTTCTAAAGATTGTAATGAGATAATCCTGAAACCCTGAGAATCTCGAAAATATTGAAAACCCTGAAAATTCTAAAATTCTAAGAATTTTCCGAGGAATTTTCATAATTTTCTTGGATTGAGATCTGTGAGCTTTAGGGTGTCCAGAATCTGCAAAATTCTTGGGGCCCTTGGGACTTTTAGGATTCGGTTGACCTTTATTATTTCTTTATCATTTTTGGAACCCGGATTGTTAGATATCTTTAAGACCCTTAGGACGTCTCACTTCTTTAGAATCTCTTAGATACTTATAATTTTTCGTGTCCTTAAGAAACTTTACTACTACTATTACTCTTTTAAGATTTTGTCACTTTTCAAGGATTTGCTGAATTTTTACGACCTTTGGGGTTTTAACACTAGCATTACTCTCTGTTGTGTACCCCTTTGGGATCTTTGGGATATTTACGATCTTGAGATACCTTGAAACCTTTAGGATACCCGTAAAAGTCCTTTTAGCAAATACTTTCTTTAGATTGTAGAACCTTTACTCTTTAAGACCTTTAGGGTCATTTGGATAGATAGAATTCATTGAATAGTTGGAATCCTTACAATCCTGGGTTCCTAGGGTCCAAAGAATCTTCAGGACCTTGAAGGCTTTCAGGATTCTCAGAATTCTTAGAATTTGCAGGATTTTCAGGAGTTTTAGGATTTTAAGGATTTTCAAATTTTTAGGGTTTTCAGGATTTTCAGAAGTGTTAGGATTTTCATGAATGTCAATATTTTCAGGATTTTAGACACAATATTTTTAGCATATTTAAGGTCACTAGGACGTTAGATCTTTTATTTATTTATTTATTTATTTATTTATTTATTTATTTATTTATTTATTTATTTATTTATTTATTTATTTATTTATTTATTTATCTATTTATTTATTTATTTATTTATTTATTTATTTATTTATTTATTTATTATCCCTCTCTTGTTCTGGGCCCTAAACAGGCTTGCTCCCAATTACAGTGACCCTCATAACGCTTTTTAGAGCTACCTCTGAAGAAGGTCTTAAGTTGTTCTATACTACTCCGGTATTTACCTTACGAATTAGGAAAACTGCAGGAAAACCTAATTCGGAGTACCCGACAGAATGCACGAAATTAGTCTAAGGAAATTCCCATCTCTGCCACAGATGAAAAATTCACCTCAACCCAGGTTCGAACACCCGACCTCCCGATTTATAAGTCCAACGCTTTACCACTGAACCATAAAGTCGGTTTCTTCTTTCATATAAAACTGTTACGTTATTTAGTAAACTGTTAAGTTATCTTTTAAAACATTATTCATACGACCGTTAGTTGTTAAGTGTTGAAAATGGGAAAAAACTCGATAATTTGAAAACGAAAATTAGAGAATCAAAAAATTAGAAAAAAACAACCTTGAAGAGTCTGAGATAATCCTAAAACCCTGACAATCTCGAAAATTATGAAAACCCTGAAAATTCTAAAAATTTTGAAAATCCCAAAATTCTAGTTGATGGTAATGTCTGTTATAGAAAAAAAGTGGTTGATGTTCTAAGACCCTTAAAAAAACCTTTATGTCTAAAATTACAACAAAGTCAGTGCCGTTTAATTCAAGAATAAAACAAAAGTTAAGTCTCGTCTTCAATATTTCATCTTGGTCTCCGCAGAAAGATCTCGAATCGTTCCAGATCCGAAAGTTAACGAAGACACAGCAAACCAAAATTACTGTTACTGTTACCTTATTATATCTGCATGTCTCAATCTCCTTCTTCGGTTACAGCTTAAATCTATTTTAGTTTTGCGTGTGGATATTTCAGAGACAAAAACATAGCCGAGCCACATGAGTTTGTGTTGCAAGTGAAATTATTGAACATCTAACTACCTTGACTTTTCGGCAGTATAGCTTATAATTTCGCACCCCGTGCTTTATGGGCTTATTCCCAAATTAACCATAACTCAAATGAACCGCATTAGCGTACATTACGATTTAAACGGAAGTTTTCCAGATGCACGCTAGGAAATGTTGTGTGCATATATTAAAACTAAGTAAGCCCGATGCAAGTTTGCTATCTCGACCATACCGTCCCTTCGGTGTCCTCACGTACCGCGTATACGAAGATAATGACTAACACACGTACAGAGCGTAGCACCTAACGAGAGTTTATGTACGTAGATCCCCCTCCCTT
>NW_022170878.1:3827783-3828445 GCF_008802855.1 Photinus pyralis | reverse complement strand
GAACTCTAATTCAAATTTATAGTTTGCTAACAAATGTTTGTGTATAAAGTTTTTAGCGTAATTAAAAAATGCTCCTAATAACTACGTGAGTTCTGTCCGAGGGGTTTGAGATCTCAGCACTAACACCTCACGAACGTGTAGGATTTTGGCGCTCATAGATAGGGCAAAGAAATTTTAGGTAGAGGGTGGTCAGTTTTGCTTGATGTTGTCCCTTTTCCATTATTAAATATTTTCATGGGGAAGGTATAAAACCTCTTTCTTTGATATTTAGAACCCCATTTAGAGCGGACCATGGACATCTCTTCCAACAGGTTTATTACAAATGATGTTCCTGATTTCGATTGAGAATAGTACCGAATTAATATGGTCATCACCATTACCTGAACTCCAGCAACGCATTTCCAATGCCGATAGTTTAATGAATTTTCATCATTTCGAATACGAACAGTACTGGGTTTTAGAAAAGCGAACGGTCAACTGTATACAGGGCGTTAATACCAAGTCGTTACATTCGAAAACGGCAGTTAGAACTCATTAAAACAAACAACTTTTCTTAGATCCAATTTTTGATTTGGTACCCCGGTTCGAAGTTATCGACGTTCTTTTGTTTTTGAAAAATCACCCCCCCCCCCCTTATTGAATAAAAACAAAAATTGTCAAAA
>NW_022170878.1:3562079-3827683 GCF_008802855.1 Photinus pyralis | reverse complement strand
GATATAACGGTGAATTTGCTCAAACCCGCCGCTAATCGGCCAACTAGCTCAGGGGTGACTATTAATCGGGGTAAGCTTGAGCACTCAAGGGTCATTAGGTATCGTTCGGTCTCTGCGGGCACTGGATTCCGTTCCTCTCATCTAATAATTAGGTATGCTAGAGCAAAGCAGTAAGGGCGCCACCTTATTACCTGGAATATTATACACTGACTGTTACCGGAATAAGGAAGTGTAACAGTAGCGGCACAACAATAATATAATCAGTGAGTACCTGACCACCCAAAAATCAAAAATTTATTCAGTAAGGTACACCAAATTCAAGAAAAAATCTTAACGCATGAATATGCACTACTAAAAACAATATACATTTACTAATCTCTTCCCCTAAATTGAATTCCCCCAAAAACTTTACTTAATTGAACATTAATCCCACAAATTAGTGAACGATAACTCGATCACACCCGACGGCATGAAACTTAACGTTATTAACCCCAAAACGAGGTGGCGAACACACAAGTATATAAAGAGAAGGTATTATTCTTACCTGGAGTTCCGAAGGCATTCGTGGAGTGAGCTCATCCCAAGAATGTTCAACCTAGTAGCTATAATAAAGAATAAAAGGACAAATTAACCGAGAATGCCTCGGTGAATCAAAAATGCTACAGTGAGGAACTTAACGGTGCCTGAGGGGCTTACCACTTGCGGTACTTCCCACGATCGTAATAGGACAAACCAATATTAAATCATGTCTCCGAAGGAGATCTCAAATACAAAAACAATAATCAGAGCCAATTATGTCGGCATTAATCGAAAGATCGTTAACCAGAATTACGATTACAGTTAAATTTAAAATAGTGAAAATTTCCCCAAAACTGGTCAGATAATTGATATAGGCTAAGTAATTATGTCGACGGTGATAAGCTCAGATATAGGTCATGTATTCTATCTCGTGGTTCCAAACGGCTGATTACTGCTGAATGTGTATTCAGATGAAGGCATCTGTTGGTAATAATTCAAAATGGACGTCCCTCCGGTGACATATGTTAATGTGCAAATTTACACGGGATACAAGGACCCTAAAAAGCGATTGTTTAAAACGGTGCATTTTAGTACGCATAACCCTCTTTACCTCTTATTAAAGAAGGTCTATTGGAAAGATTGACGTTGTATGATAATTAATAACGATCAGGAAGATACGGTCACTAAAAATGAACATTATAATGGCCGAGATATTAATCCCGTATATCTACTTACATAGTTTCGCTGGTAATTCGTTTAAAAGCCTCTCAAAAGAGTTCACTACGATATTGATTAACCAAAAAAAAACTATCAATCCATAGTTTAATAAGATGATTCCGTGAAAGGTAATACTTCAATAGATGACGGAAACCAATCTTTTACGACATTACACCAGCGAACTAATATTCAACCGACACTTTTGCGTCTTCCCAAAACGAGCAACGAAAAGAAAGTAAGACACGCACGAATTTTCCTCGCCCCGCCAATCGCGCAGGTACCAATGCTGAAACCCACAATCGTCAAAACTAACCATTGAAGGTTACATCGCATTCTCCCCCGCCAGTGCCGTAACAAGGGAAATTCGTACTGACTAACTTAGAATAATTACAACGTTACAAATAACCCCCCCCCCCCCCGTAATAGAAAAATTTCCAAGGAACATTCAGAGTGTTTTGGGGGTGAATGCAAAACCAGGGTCCAGGAAAGGATAAGGGCGTTGACCCCTTCTCTACAATCACCATGAGGCCATTTTACACTCATATAAAATGAAGTTTTAATATACTGGGGGTTATTGACCCTCCAGACCCCCTGTGCTACGTTCGAGGACGTTTTACTGAAAACTGCATTATTGAATATTATAGAAAAAAGAAAGTATCAAGTATGTCAAGAGTTTAATGAAGATATCAAGAAGTCTTCGGGAGTCCTGGGGTTGCAAAATTTCTAAAAACCTCGTTCGGCAGCCAATTCCGTTATAGGATGCTGCTTAATCACTCTTCTTAAAAGGGCCAATTCATCTTACGTTCTATACCAAAATGTGGTATATCGTCTTTGAACAACGAAGTTCTTGAAGATTGTCTCAATACTCCTCCATATAACAAAAATTAGCGTCTAAATTTTAAAATTGACTTATAACTTCTTTAGCAGTACACCTTTTCTTATTATTGGCAATTTGCAAACGCGTCATGATTCGTGCCCCCATTGTCCAAACAAGCTTAACTCATTCCGAACAAAAAGGCCCTATAAAATCTTTCCTCGCTGCTTTTATTGGAAAAAGCAACAGCGCCTCTCCCTTCGTTTTATAATTTATAAACCCTGCGAACAGAACGCATCGATATTACTTGGTTTTTCTTATTCAAATATCCAAAGAAAAGAAAGTAGGTGAATAGTAAGCTCGCGTGTCGATTGCTCGAATCCACTCCTTTTCTTTCTCATACTCACTCCGTTTTGTAAGGTCTTTGTTGCGCCTTTATCGCGAGCCCTTATTGAATTCCGAATATAAGCAAAGCAATAAACCCATTGCCAGAATCTCAATGCGACCGTTTGTTGATCAACGAACTCGCCCTACGCTTTTATTGCGTCGATCAACCCGACTATATTTGTTATTATCGAATGCGAGAAGGATATTAAATGCATCCCTCATCCTAATTGACATTCGTCCGATTAAAAACTTATAACGAACTAAAGCCGGCGAGAAGATTGCAGTTTGTAGCCAATATAAATTCAGTGGTGATTACGGGGCGGAATAGGGGAGCAACTTCTTCGGTTATGACCTGGATTACCTATAACGACATCGCAGTTCGTATTGAGAGCACGAGCTTATTAACTTATCATGGACCCCTCAAGTTGCACTTCTGGTCATTCACGCCCCTGAGGAAAGGCGAAATTCGCCCGGTAATTAGAGTCTTTGCGGACTGCTGAATAATGCATCCTTTCTTATTTATTCTTACGAAAATAAATAGTAAAGAATTTTAAATAAGGTTAAATTAAATTCTCCCCGGCGGAGGAGGGCTACTCCCTTGACTACGAAAGTAGAAAATAACAGTGCTTTTAAAATTTTAATTACGTAAAATTTCTAAATTAAGGGTTTAATGATATTTGAGAATGTTGGCGAAGCAACTGGAACGAGCTCAGACGTTTTTATCTCGCGAGATTTTAATAATTTTGTCACTTCGCCTCGCGCCCTTTATTGAAATTTGCATCGACAAATACAATTAGTGGCGTTCCTTGGGCCACTTTAAAATCTCCTTAGGTGCGACTCGACATTATTGCAACGACTAACTTTAACTATTATTACTTTTTTTCCGTTCGCGCGCCGGCGGAAAAACTGCCCAATTAAAAACCTAATTTTCTCCCTTAGACGGGCGCGATTCTTATTTTCCAAAATAACCGTTAGCAAAACGCGGTGTTTTTCGCAAGAGTGCAATAATCTTTATTTGCATAACTTACAATAATTTTCCGCCCCGAGGCGCTTTCGTAAAACTACCCCCGCCACAATTTTCCTTTTTGATTATTTGAGAGATTTAGTGGAATTTTTACGGTCTGGAAAATCTAGGACTCGGGCGTACGTATAGAAGGAAAAGTGGAAAATATGCGTGTTTGCGTTTTCTCTCTTTCGAAAATACGCAACATTAGGTTTCGAAAAGAATGTATTGAGAGCTAAGCTAACACAATTTCGAGGTTTCTTATGCGTGTTTGCTTATACTTGTAGTCCGCTGGTGACCAGTGGACGTTCATTGTTAGAAAAGGACCTCACATAACCAGACATTCCATTGTGCTACAGATGTTACTGCACTCTGGATTGTTCTGTACCCGAAAATTGTATGATTTAGACACGATCACTTTGGCATTCATGTAACCTCCCTCAAAATGCTAAGACTCCAGGTCGTTTGACATTTAATTAGATTGGGCTGGTGAAACCCTTAGGTATAGTTATACATAATCACTTCCTACTGAAACTTCCACATCTTGCTTTTAAGAGTTCTGTTCACCCTTTCTACGATACTACCTTTCGTGAACCATTAAATGAAATTTTCCTATTCTGTCAGTCAACTGAACTAAGGTTCAGTTATCGTCGTAAAACCGGCACTGCTATTCATAACGTTTTGTTCGTCTGTCCGTTCGTACTTACGTCTGTCCCTTTAAATAGTTCAGGGTCCTAAAAGCGGGAGGTGATTAAAGCCATTGGTGCGAAACGTTCCTGATACTTTGGAAGTGTTTGGGACTCATCGGAGCTGCAATTTCGCACAAATATTTCATTGCACCCGCAGGCTCGCAGATTGATTTGGCACCATCAGACTATTGAGGCTATTAACATTATTGTGGCATATGTTCTATTTCCATTGTAAGGACCCTTAGAACACTGGTAACCTTTTTGGAACCTCCGAGAAAGCTTTGAGACTCGGGAGACTCCAGACATCCCAATCAATTTGAGGAGACCTCCAGACTTTTAAAACTCTCGCTGTTAAGTCTATTCGGGTGACTGTGACTTCAGGTTCTTAATACTGCTGAAAGTTCAGAGAAGCCACTTCCTGATTTCTTAAAACCTTAAGTAGATCATTCAACTTAAAAAGACTCTTGTCAGAGACGATATGATTCGGACTATTGGGATGATAGTGTTTTTGGGGTTTTAAAATTATTGAAGCATCCTGATAGATCTTCTACAAACGGCAACGAGAAAAACCTGGAAAATATTTTTAAATTTCTGAAATGGCCGCTAGGGGGCGTAACTGCAATCTGGAATCTAAGAAAGTGATTTTTCTGTGAATTCCGCTATATTAACCTAACAAAAAAAAAGTCCGGTCTTTGAAGACGACGATAACCTGAGCCTTCTTTGTATGACAATTTTTCCTGTATCTCTAAAAATGAAGTGGTGGGGGGTATTCAAATGTTTCCGTAAACAACACCCTGTATCTTCGTCTAAATTCGCCTAAATTTTAGGTTAAGAACAAGATATCTAGATATTGTTTTCGCGAGCTTGTTTAGGCATCATTTAGCTACTTTTTCATGAAAAAAATCGAACCAATGCATTTAATTTTTTTGTAGAAAATTAACCATTTCTGTTGGAATGTCGAAAAAAGCCCTCAAGCGGTGATATGTGAAACTAACAAAACTTCAAATAGTATAATATTTGTAGCTGAAGAATAGCTCTTTTGAACCAACTCGAGTTTGCTTAAATTGGCTCAGCCGTTTCGAAGATACCGGGTGTACGGAAACCTTTGAATACCTCCCACCACTTCATTTTTAGAGATACAGGAAAAATTGTCAAACAAAAAAGGTTCAGATTATCGTCGTCTTCAAAGACCGGACATTTTATTGTTAGGTTAATATAGCGGAATTCACAGAAAAATGACTTTTTTAAATTTCAGACTGCAGTTACGCCCCCTAGCGGCGATTGCAGAAACTTAAACATATTTTCCAGGTTTTTCTCGTGGCCATTTTAGTAATAAATTTTTTTACCGCAAGCCTCTACGATAGACAGGTTCCCAGATACAGTATCTCGCATTCTTATTTGGCCACCCTGTATGTGAAGAAATGCAAAAAGCGATAAACGGAGGAAGGTTTTCAGAGTCGAAAGAAATTTATAAAAGAAAACGCCAATGCGGCCGGAAGGCAAAATGTAGATGGTGGGAAAGAAGCGTGAAAATACACGGCTGCTTGAATAGTGTGAGTGGTAAAGTGCCTTAAAGAAGATCTGAAAATGAATAAAGAAATCGCGAAGGAAGTTCCACTGAGGGGTCAAGAACGCAGAAGCAGCAAATATACAATGCCGAACCGGAACCGGTTCAAGGTCGCTCGCCACCATGCGAATTTGAACGAGAACGCTAACCCGAACGTGAACGCGGCCCAGAACGCCAACGCGAACCTAAACGTGAACGCGAACGCAGACGCCAATATCAACTCGAACCCGAATTGCACAAAAATGGGACCATTGACCTTGGAAATTAAATAAGACAAGACAAAACTGGGGTCATTGAACTTCTATGACCATGGGAGTAAACCGGACATTTCTTTGTTAGGTTAATATAGCGGAAAGAAATATAGAAGCATTACTTTTTTAGATTCCAGATTGCAGTTACGCCCCCTAGTGGTCATTTCAGAAACTTAAAAATATTTTCCAGGTTTTGCTCGTGGCCGTTTCAGTAACATTTTTTTACCGCAAGCCTCTACGATGGATAGATTCTCAGATACAGTACCTCGCATTCTTAGTTGGCCACCCTGTACATATCTTGAATTTTAAAGGTCACTACTAAAATCCCAAAGGTGTATTAGTGATCACAGTAGTCTGTCTTTATGGAGATGTGCTTAGTCTCAGAAACCCCAAGCATTGCGCCAGTTTCTCAAGTGCTTTATAAGTTATTAAAGAACCAAGATCCCAAGAGGGTGTTAAGGATCACAAGTTTCCTCAAGATTTTAAGCTCGAAAGCCTTAAGAATCTCAAAAAGAGTACAAGGATTACATTTAAACTCGCAGGACGTAGGATCCTCACACATCTGGTATCCTAATATTCTCAAAAATACCAAAGTCTCTTAATAAGGGCTTTGAGAACGTTTAGAGTCATAAGGGTATGCGCTTCTACAGTCTTAGACATTATGGAGTTTTAGTCAAAAAGCCTCAAAAGACCCCAAAAGTGTCTTATAAGCCACAGGGATCCCAAAAAGCTTAAGATTTTTAAGTTTCACAAGATCTATGAGGATCCCATATATCTCAAAGATGTGAAGATCCAAAAACCATGTCAATAGTGTCATTAACCTCAAGATGTGTCTCAAGAACTTCAAGAGCTTCGAGATTTGTGCAGGTTTCAAGCTCCTTAAAGTGCTACTCAATAATTTACCCTTAGTACCCCTCGACCTTATCTTCAAGGCGTGAAAAGTCTTTGGGGGTCTTAAATTGTTTAGGATCTCACGAGTCTCGTGAGTCTCCAAAACAAAGTCTTAGCTGGTTTAGAAAAAGATCACCAAAGATCTCAGGGGTGTCAGTCCGTACAGTAGAAAGAGTCAGCAAAAGAGAAAGTTCAGCACTCGTAAATGCCTGCAAGGTATAAAGAATCGCAATAGTCTTGACGGTATTTTTTTATGGTTTCAAAGGCTTTTATCTAGAGCATTTTAAGGCGTAAGGTTTTGAGAATTGCAAGGATCGCCAGGTCCCAATTTCAAGAGCGTACGGAACCAAAGGATTTAATGGCCTCCTGGGTTTTTACGATCTTAAGACACTAACGGACTTAAAGGGACCCATCAGGTATCTTACAATATTTAGGAGTTGAGGGGTGGGCGGACAGACAGACAGAACAACGGAAAAAATGTAAACAATAACACATCTAATTTTAAAAAATACTTTAAAGACAATCATTCAAGAGCTCTAAACCTCCGGTGGTCTCAAGTGTTCGAAACACTTTAAATGTATGAATGACCTGCTCCTCTAACAAGCATTATGCTTGAGGAGACACGAAGTTTCAAGGTACTGGTTCAAGGTTGAAAACTACGACCCGAAGTCCAGTGTTCAAGTTTAGAAATCGGCGATTCGAAAATTGAGGATTTAAAGTGATTTACAGATCACAATGGTTTTAGTGTTCTCAAGCGCTTCAAGAGTTTTTCAGTTTCAGTGGGCGTTTACTGTTGGAAAAGGACCTCGCATAACAAGGCCTTCCGTTGTGCTTTATAGGTACTTCCACATCATTCCTTTACGAGTTCCATTCACCCTTTCTACGATTGCAGCTTTCTTGAACCCCAATGATTTTTTCAAATGTCTCAAAGACACCAAAAGAGTGCCAAAGGTCTCAAAAGTCCGGTAATTTCTAGTCTCCCAAGCACTGTTAAGGTATTACGAATCTCAAACCTTCATGAGCCTGAAGAGATTAATTCAAGATCTGAGGGTGTTTGAAATTTGCTCTTTGTAAGTTTTTAGGTCCGCGAACCTGAAAAGCTTGTCACAGCTCAAAGATAATGTGTCAAAATTGGAAGTAAGTTGTCAAGTCTTGAAGGTTGAAGCAAAAAGTCTAGAGATATCTAGTTCCAAGAGTCGCAAGATTTTTATAAATCTAAGAGTTTCCATGAGTAAAAGTCACACCTCAGGAGACTCAATGGTTATGAGAACCTACCGACGTTTCCTAACATAATCTGCCATCTCGAGCTCTAAAGAACCTCAAAAACTTACTAAATGTTACGAAAACATCATCAAGGAGTTCCGAGAGCCCCAAGTAACCCACTAATTTCAAGAGTCCTAGAAGACTCTAGCGGGCGTTCAATTTAAAATTGATCTGTTTTACCCTTTACGTTGTAGTTAAAGGAAATTTGTACGCAATGGCATTTTTAAAGTTATTTTTATCATGAGAATGTATTAAGTTAAAAGACGATACGGGTTATGACGATTGGAGGTGGAATTGAATTATGTGGGTTTTGAACGGTCGCAACTGTATATAATTGTTTAAGCAGCGGGTCCATTTTGTTTAAACCATGTTAATAAAGTAGAATAACGCGAAGGTTCTTACCAATTTAACATTGACGGTGAACTGCCACGTGGGTAATAATTCTAACCAACGTTGTATTATTGAGACTACGTAACGCTTTGTTCTTTTCGCTTGCGGTCTGTTACTATAACTATGATAATTGTCCCTTGACTCCTACCCGTTGCTTTATATTGACGACATCTCGGATCTTTTTATGACCGTGATTAAGCGATCAATTTTCTGAAAGGGTAAGCTAGTGCAATCGACTGTTTTCCCGTAGTGGCCAGGAAGAATTTCTGTTCGTTATTGATAACATCGGTTACTCTAGTTGTTTTGTTTAGACCGAATTGATAGCAATCGCGGTCGTGTCGTTAAGTATGGTATATGAGGAACGTTAGTCAAACGGGAACCGATTTTTCACCCGATGCAATTTTCCTTTGGCGAAACAAAAATAAGATTCCGCAAGAGCGAGGCTTGCAGTTTTCCTTGCAAATGCTTTTCCGATACATTTTCTCCGGCCAGTTAATATTTGGCCGTTTCTCGATCTGCACTAATTAAAGTTCGCGTCTCCCTCCCGAGTTTCCTTCGGGGGAGGCGGGCGGTGTGATTTTATTACGAACAAACGCTCAATTTACCGACACGTTAACTGAAGAGGTTGCGCGCTCTTGCGTTATTTTTATTGCAGGCATAAAAGCCGGCTAGCAGTCAGTATAATTTATTTTGTGAAGCCGCTAATGGATACATAAACATCCCCTTGCAATTTTCTCTCGTTGTTGTTCCGTCATATAAGAAACCACCGAGGGTAAATGGCCCCCTTTGTCAGGTGCGTGTCTTCGCCGAGTGGTCGGTCATCGCTCAATTGATATCTCTGAATGGGGGTGATACATAAAGCCATTCCATTCGAACACATTTTATCCGAACATAAAAATATCGAGTTCCATTAGGAATTCTCGGATACAGAAGTAACAACTGAATATTGGGCCCGATTCATCACGGCGGCCTTTCGCAAGGTCCCGCGAGAATAAATTTCAGCCGGCTCTCCTACACTCGCGTCCCGCAGGACTCCTTCTTAAAACGAAGTTGTACGGAAAAGAGGTCAATTTCGGCGCTCTCCATTTATCTCGAAAAAAAAAGTTTGCTCGGTATCAAAAACAAACTTCCGCCTCGACCCTCAACCCACACATCTAATTTTCGAAAACAAATGAGCTTATTATACTCGCCCCCTGACGAATTTGAAATTCGATTTCGAGTCGTCAATAAATAATGATTCGAAGGTATACAAAAGGGTATTGGAATTGTGCGAAATGAGATACAACCCTTTGAATAGTAAGTGGCGTGTTGTATCCCAATAAAATTGGAATGGATTGGTAAGAATTTGTAAGAATGGACTTTTACTGTGCGAGAGTAGCGAAAATTTTGTTTATTTCCATGAATACTTTTCTGGCGTAACTTTTTATGCGTCTCCAGAGTGGGGGGCATTAAAAACTTCACTCGATTACATTATTCTACGATTCTCGGTCTCTTAAAGGTGGTACTGAGGTAAGGAGCGATTTGCCCAATCCAGAGATGACGAGTCTCACCATCACCAGTAGCTCGTTGGGAATTTCGAGCGTAATTAAAATTGAAACGTTTCCCCTTTTAATCTAAAAAAAACTTATTTAGAGCTTTGCGATTTTATAGAGAAGTTAAATTTAAAAGCGACGAGCTTTTAAAGGTAGGCACATGAAAACCACGTTCCATTGCGTGACTAACTACGTTAGCTTTCAACTCAAAGAAACATGCATAAACGTATTAAGGGATGTAATCCTTAAATAAAAATTTCGAGTTGACGTGTCGCTGTCTGCATAATTATTCGCATTTATGAAGGGGCGGACAGGGACACCCCTACCAGTAAACTGAGCGTGTTGACTATTTTGCGTGTAGGCAGGAATCTCTGAAGAGTGCAGAAGTGGCATCAAGATAGGAATGATATTCAAATTTAAATGTTCACAGGCAACGCATCCTTTTAGTTATAAATCTTGAGGCTTGATGCTATCGTTTCCTCTAGAACGATTTATGCAACATTTCGCGCCTTTGGAATGAATCCTGTACACACAATAAACGAACAGGGTCATCGGTCGAGGGCATCCTGGCGACATCACCAAGACTATATTGTGATGGTTCGGTTTCTTCCGAAAGAATACATTAGCAAATCGAAACCATATTAATGCTATTTTTGAGTGGAACGTTATGAGATTGGGATCCATAGACTTTTGAATATCTTGAAAGCCTCCTTGATACTTAAAACTGTAAGATGCTTAATGTTCTTGGAATCCAGAGAATTTCTTAAACCGCTTGAACCTGTTGAGACCCACCATCCTCCCAAGATTCGTTCATCATAGTAAAATAGTAGATGACATATGTTCGTTCTGGGGCAGGAAGTGACGTCGCACCAATCAGAAACGAGCACGCGACGTCACAGCCAATCAGAGCCGAGCACGCCCCCTATGCCCCTCCCCTTGGCCAATGGGATACAGTAGGCGGAACATTTAGGGGCCGCCCCCTGTGACGCCACAGCCAATGACCGGTGTGGTCGGTCATTTTGTTGGGCGCCATTTTGTTAGTCATTAGATCCGCCATCTTGGATCGGTCGCCATTTTATTATTATAAATGTGGAAAAATGCTAGAGAGAGGTATGGAAGTTGTAAGCCCGCAGTGGCTCAATGGAGTAAACTGCCCTTTAATTGGCCACTGCCCTCAACCTTTCCTTGTTTATGCCACAAACACCTGGATCGGCTGGTGTATGTTGGTTTGCCTACCTTCCAAAGGTGTACATAAACTTACTCCCTTTTTTCTGGTTTATTTATCATGTTATCAGGAAGTGGGAGTAAAAGGTGGGGAAACTGGTGTCAACTTTTATTCCTGAATCCATGCGCCAAAGCCACCGCCCTCTCTTAGTGGAAATTTCAATTAACTCAGGAATTCCTACAGGAGTTTTAATTAAGAATTAATAAAAAATATGTCACATCATTACAAAGTAAAGCCCTAGAGAGAACTCAAAAGACTACGTTACTATAGAAATCTTTTGGATGCGCTTTGGGAGGCATCCTGTAGAATGCACAAATAAAGTTCTCCGCTTCTTCAGAAACTTTCGAAAATTCGGTGAAAAACAGCAACCTAACGGAAGTTCAGCTTTTGTCGAATAAACCAAACAAATTCCGTTACAACCCCCTTTTGTCAACCGTTGACAGTTGACTTGACCCGGGCCATTAATAAAACCTCTTCGCCATTAGATTTTACAATCACTTTATCTCTCGAGCCCATAAGGATTTATTGGCGACATATTTTAATCTATGCACTACAAAAGCACATAAGGTCATTATAATCACATTAGCATTCACGCAACCTCGCATTTTTCTCCACTTATTAGCTCCCATTGCCAGATTATAAAGGGCATTTTAAATTTATTAGCGTACTTTGCATTAAATAGGGGTGGATCTTATCTTGAATGAATGTTTTCTTGCTTGGATTGTGTGAATGTATGCGAGCGCTTTTTCATTCCGTCCAACGTAAACCACGTTATGTTAAGAAATCTGAAAGCGTTCAAAATATTACAAGTATACTAGCTATAGAAATTGACGACTTGTACTCCACCGAGGGGTTGCGATTTCTTTTACTTGCGTCAACCCCAACCATCGATGCATAATTTTTGTTTCAATTTTGTCGTTTTTATAATTTATTTAATTTAGATGAGGTGCTAGAAGGCCTCATCTGGTCGTTTCCGATAAGAAGACCCGAACGGCAAGATTCGTTTATTAAATACTTCACCAGCGAAGTAAGGGACTTAAAGGCCCTGCCTGCAACAGCCCTTAAAGGTTTGCTAGAAGCTCTAAAGACCATCAAAAGGAGATGGAAACTTATTGAGAAAGATCAATAATAAGTACTCCACTTTTTAGTGCTCTAAAATCTGAAGGATACCCAATGGACCCCTGAGTAATAAGGAATTTAAGAGCATCAATCTTCAAAGAGCTCTTATAATCCACAAGATTTGAAAGAAGTATCAAGAGGTTTTCGAGAAAGTTTCGGCTTATTTAAAGAAGCCTTGCGAAAGGTTGGAAGAAGGTTTTAAATAAGGACTTTAGTTTTGAGGTGTTGAGGATTTGAGGTATTATAATTGAGGTTTAAGGATTGGAAACTCTAATGGCCGTTTTACGCCGACAAATTTAAGCGTATTATTGCAACAAGCTGGTTGCCATGGATT
Source organism: Photinus pyralis (assembly GCF_008802855.1). Classification (NCBI taxonomy): domain Eukaryota; kingdom Metazoa; phylum Arthropoda; class Insecta; order Coleoptera; family Lampyridae; genus Photinus; species Photinus pyralis. The sequence goes on along the minus strand of NW_022170878.1, from coordinate 3,814,982 downwards.
TTAAGCTAAGCTCCGCTTAAATAAATTAAATAAGTAAATTAAAAAAATTAATTTAGGCCTTCCAAGAGCTCTTGATGAATGTTATTACGTAATGTTACCTAAGCCCTTTGGAGAGTGCTCTTACAAATAACCTTGAGAAATAATTAGAAAAACCTTGAGGTCTTAAAGTGTTGTTTATTTTGAGGTCAGATCTTGAAACTTTCAAGCCTAAAATGTCGAGACCTTGATTTACCGGGACCCCAAGACACTTGGAAGTTTAAGAGGCCTTGAAACTGTAGGGTTCTTAAGTATCGCAAGTCTCGTGTTGACCACTTAACCTCAACGTCTCACTAAACTCAAACCCTTTCCCAAAGGTTCTTCCATATTTCTATGGATATCACCCAAATTATGCTTAAAGCTTTGTCATAGTATTTTCCCAAACTTTAACCTTCCATGGCGCTGCATCAAGAATTCTGAACAGTCGTGCCTTTGAGGGTTCCTAAGAAGTTTTAGACGCCGTTACCATTACTTAATATACCCCTTTATGAATCGCTGACTGCCTACAAAGCATTCCACACACTACTGGCACCACGCACGCATAAGCGACGGTACTCAGGACCGATTGGCCACGGAACCGCAAATCGGTATTTAGGATTGGAATGGTCTGTGTTTTCTCAGCTCTCCCCAGCATTCTATGAAAGCTCGGGAAAGAGCTGAAGATTCTGGAGTCCTCTGACAGGAAGTTTACGCTCTTTCTGCATATTCTAGCGTCTTTCCAAAAGGATCTAGAGCCTTTGCAAATCGCTTGGTCTTTTCCAGAGCTTTTTAAACATTCATCGGGTCGCAGCTCTACCTTCGCCGGTATAGGCCTTTTCTATCTCATTTTAGAAGACGCTCTAGGTTAATGTCACAAATGTGAACGCTAATTGCGCAGTTTACAATCCATCGTAAATCACTTGAAATTTGGAACCAAACAAACCGACGGACGCCCCCTCGTGAAAGTTAATGGTTAACCTTTTCCAATGAGTCTTAAAAAGGTGTGCGTTAATGGCGTTAAACACTTCATGTTAATAGCTACGAAGTAGGGTTTCGTTAATTAAGTGCCAATTAAACTTTGGCGTGATCGCTTTTCTACCTAATATCTCATAAAATTTATGATAGATCAAAAAGAAATTAAGTCACGATTGCCACAAGGCTCCCCATACTTTGACCTAAGCAATATCAGATGCGCTTTTGTTAACATGCAGACGTAATAAACTCGTAAGCGCTATTGGGGCTGATACGGATTACACGGGATTTAACCGGAGGGCATGCTCTTCCGGCTTGATTACTGGGAATAAAAGACGATAGTTGCGAAAGACGAATTGGACTAACTAATCTTGCAGTGTAATTGGAAGAGACTTGAAATCATAAGTGACCCATACAGATTCATAGCGTCGAGATAATTCAACCAACGAACACATTATGCAACGAATCAAATTGGCCTAAAAGAGATCGACGCACGCCACACCTCCGCAATACGGTCGGCCTTTGATAGTATCCAACGTGGAGTACTTTAATAACTGTATTTTCCTATTCCATTCAAGTTGGGATCATAAAGAGTATTAATGGTACCGTTGGGAATGGTAGCAGCATGCACGAAGACAAATCTAATTTTAGTATGATGATACTCATTTTACTTGATAAGCTGTAATAAGTTTTTGATTATTGCACGAATGTTTTTCTCAGAATGGAACACGTATCTTGTTCAACCAATATTCCCCTACCCGGTGTCGTAAATGGTGGACGCGCTCGAGCGCCACCAAGGGTGTGGACTTGCCAAACGGCAACTCCAGAAATTTTAAAGGGAAAGCGGCGGCCTGCATCTGGTGAATGCTAAAACAAACTTTAAGCTCACAGGAATCTTCCCAAGCGGAAACAGTAAATAGTCGGATTCGGTAGCGGTCCCTACGAGAAAGCAACCGCAGGAAAGCGAAAAAATATCCCCCACTTGTAATTAATGAAACCGAAAGTAACGAAGAGCTTACATTGCAACCTGTTTTCCCTAGAAATTTTGGTGTAGTCGATTTCTGGTAAAAAAGGAAGGCACTGCCTTCTTTTGAGCCCCGAATAAAAAATTGTCTCAGATCGACCCGGAAAAAATTTTTCTTATAGAATGTGGCCTGGAGAATCCGTAATTTTAAACAGTTCCAAGATTGTACTACTAGTCCAAAATTACAGCCCTTTGAATTTTTCTTCGAAATTGGTTTCTAGTCTATAACTTTTGATTGAGAAGTCTCATCGAAAAAGTACGAATTGATTTGAATTCTACGCATTCAAATTAATAAGAAAAAGTGTTTTCCCGAGAAATTTTGGTGTAGTCGATTTTTGGTAAAAAAGGATGGTTATACATACATACACTGCCTTCTTTTGAGCCCCGAAAAAAAAATTGTCTCAGATTGACCCGGAAAAAAATTTTCCTATAGAATGTGGCCTGTAGAATCCATAATTTCAAACAGTTCCAAGATTGGGCTACTAGTTCAAAAGTTACAGCCCTTTGAATTTTTTTTTCGAAATTGGTTTCTAGCCTATAACTTTTGATTGAGAAGTCTGATCGAAAAAGTACGAATTGATTTGGATTCTACGCACCCAAATTAATAAAAAAAAGTGTTTTCCCGAGAAATTTTGGTGTAGTCGATTTTTGGTAAAAAAGGAAGGTTATACACTGCCTTTTTTGAGCCCCGAAAAAAAATTGTCTCAGATCGACCCGGAAAAAAAAATTTCTTATAGAATGTGGCCTGTAGAATTCATAATTTCAAACAGTTCCAAGATTGGGCTACTAGTTCAAAAGTTACAGCCCTTTGAATTTTCTCTCGAAATTGGTTTCTCGTCTATAACCTTTGATCATGCATTGCAATTAAACGGAGCAAGAAAAAGCAAAACGTAACTTTCGAAAGTACAAAAGGCAGAAACAGCGATGGCTTAAATGCGGTACGGTTGGCTAAGGAAGTTTTCTGAAAAGCTCAAAAACTACGGTACTCCTGAACGCTACTTGGGAAGATGCAAAAAGCAAAAGAATTTAAATTTGGGTTCCAACACCAAAAGCAAAAGATGCTAAAGGCAAAGATCCCCTGGAGGGAATGACTGCTTTCCAACAGACATTCAGTTATCTACATCCAATTACAAATTACAACTTCTTTAATTAATTGTGCGATCTGCTGACATACAAATTTATAATTGGTCTTAAAATGCAAATTAATTAAGAGCGCTTCTTTTGATACCCCACACGACTATGTGAAATGACATTTGTGTACCTACTTTTAATTTCACTTACCTAATTGGCCGGATTGAAATTAAAAAATCGGTAGTTCAATTAACATTCGTCTATCAACCTGATAACAGCGCCAACTTGCATGACCTTGCGGTTTTTTAATGCTCGTTTTAATTTGCCACAGGAAACGAAAACCGGCTAATGATGGCTTTACGTGGCTGAAATTCTAAAATATAAATTTGTTCTTTTAAAACCTAAACGTTTTCGGGTCGCGACAAAGACAATTGAAATTACTTGACGGGAATGGTTACAAACTGCGAATTAATTGCAACGTTATTTACAACTTTTGGAATTAAATCAATTGCCTTTAGTTTCTATCTTGAACTACTGGAACCAACGCAAATATTTTCGGCACGATGGTTTTCGTCACACACAATTTAAAACGCTTCGTGATACCGGGTGTCCATCTACAGAGTGATTACTACTGAGGCAAGATGCGCGTAAGTCGACTCGAGGTAGTAGTAGAACAAGGGGTCTAAGCCGCAAAGGAGGCGCAAATAGATTTGAATAAAGCGCGAAAAGAGCGAAAGAATGAAGAGGAAAACGATAAAATATGGTTTTCGCTTTATGGCGAGTAACTTCAGCACATTTTCCATGAATTGATCACTACTTTCCGAAAGGTCATATAACGGAATAGTTATCAGTACAAAGGAAAATAAGTATAAGGTAAATAAGTAATGCGCAGCCTGATGTTTAAAATATGCGATATGTTTGCCTTTTATCTTTGGTTAAAATTCAAAAAATATGTATAAATAGAAAAGTTGATATTGCGCAATATCTGATTTTTGAAATATGCGATATGCTTGTCTTTACTAGACGCATCGGTAGTTAAAATTTCAAAGAAATATAACATTCCACAGACTACGCATGCGCAGATTAAAAATGAAATTTTGTCTTTGTTGAGGTTTCACAGCTATTAGCTACCGAATGCAAAAAGAACGATCTAAATATCTTGAAAACACTGGCAGTAGTTAAGGCCTCGTATGCATGGACGGACAGACGGATGGACCGACGGAGGAATGGGCCATAATAGTGCCTTCCAGAATGAATTGGAAAATGCGTTAAAAAGACAAGAGGCACACACGACGACAACGACAACGGAAACGGCAACGGAAACGGCAACGGAAACGGCAACGGCCACGACAACGACAACGACAGCGACAACGACAACAACGACAGTGATACAGAGCCAAATTTGGACCGTTCGAGGTCTCTAGCCACGTGGTGGTGATCTTTTGGAAAGGACGTCACGGTGAAGCTCAAACCACACTCGCTCCCACTCTCCCCCAAAGGCTCCATCTATTGTAGCGATCAGAGGTCTCGTCTTTATGGTATCAGTTAAGGTGATCTAAGACGAATGGCTCTTTTGTCTGGGCGTCATCAAAAGTCAACGATCTTAATTTTTGAAGCTGCAGTTCATTTCCAAGGTCATAAAAGGTCAATGACCTGAGTTTCTGTTATTTTCGACTTTCGAGGTGAACAAAGGCTAATGACCCCATTCTTTGTGGTCTCATATTTCATATTCAATGTCAATGACTCTAGTTGTTGTGGTGCGATGCTTCATTTTCAAGGTCAACGAAGGCTATCTTCTTTTTTATGGTTTTTAATTATATTTTTATGGACAATGACCCCCATTTTTTGTGGGGTCATATTTCATTTTCAATGTCAATGACCCAAGTTGTTGGTGCGATACTTCATTTTCAAGGTCAACGAACTATCTTATTTTGTATGGACAATATCTTATTTTGGTCATGTTGTTTTTAATTTTATTTTATGGACAATGACCCCATTTTTGTGTGTCATATTTAATTTTCAAAGTCAATGACTCTAGTTGTTGTGGTGCGATGCTTCATTTTCAAGGTCAACGAAGGCTATCTTATTTTGTATGGTTTTTAATTTTATTTTATGGACAATGACCCCATTTTTGTTGTGTCATATTTAATTTTCAAAGTCAATGACTCTAGTTGTTGTGGTGCGATGCTTCATTTTCAAGGTCAACGAAGGCTATCTTATTTTGTATGGTTTTTAATTTTATTTTATGGACAATGACCCCATTTTTGTTGTGTCATATTTAATTTTCAATGTCAATGACTCTAGTTGTTGTGGTGCGATGCTTCATTTTCAAGGTCAACGAAGGCTATCTTCTTTTTTATGGCTTTTAATTTTATTTCTATGGACAATGACCCCATTTTTTTGTTGTGTCATATTTCATTTTCCATGTCAATGGCTCTAGTGGTTGTGGTGCGATGCTTCATTTTCAAGGTCAACGAAGGCTATCTTCTCTTTTATGGTTTTTGATTTTATTTTTATGGACAATGACCACATTTTTTGTGGTTCCATATTTCATTCTCAATGTCAATGACTCCAGTGGTTGTGGTGCGATGCTTCATTTTCAAGGTCAACGAAGGCCATCTTTTCTTTTATGGTTTTTGATTTTATTTTTATGGACAATGACCCCATTTTTTATGGTGTCATATTTCATTTTTAAGGTAATCAAAGACCAATGACTTTTTCAAGTAGCTGTAATTTTTCTATGGTTTTGATTTAAAATGCTTGTTTACTTCGTAGCCATTGTAACTGGACCTTTTAATATCCCCGTGAACTATCTCTCTAGCTGATTTCCCGGATATTTACTTGAAATCGCCCCAAACGTTCCCGCAATATGGATGGCAAGTCCTCTCACTCCCAAAGTGCTTATTGTGTAATATGAAACGTTCGGCTTTATCTGCACTAACGGCGCAATTTATGTTTCATTTATTGTAAGTAAGCTTATTTGTTTTCCACTTTAATGTGGCCATTCCCCCGTAGCTACTTTCACAAGATTGCGCTTTTATCTAGTGCAATTCGGTTAATCTGAAACACAACCGGGAGACGTCGTCGATTTCAGACGCGGAAATAATTTAAAACCGGCAGCGGACTATAAAGTCAGCTTTGCTTACGTCTAGACGTTTCCATTCGAAAAACAGCCCCATTACAAATGGCGAACCGATGATGATCTTAATTTTTTTTTTTTGAGTTTGGATGGAAAAACAAAAGTATTTAGTGGAAATCAATAATCATAATAATATCAAAGGATACCACTGCGCGGATTTTCTACGAGTATTTTTACACATCACTCCACGACCATTTTTCAAAATGGCTAAAGCGTTTTCTCGGATATATAGGGATTAGTCTAAGATTTATTATAAAACGATGAATCTACGGATACACACACTCCCGAAACTGTTACGACCGAAAAGGAGAAAGGAGGATATCAGTGTACTGTCGGCTATTCGTTATTTATTCACACGTTCCCTGAAAGTAACATCCGTCAACGTTATCTCTGTAAATATTTAACTACCCTCGCGTTTAGTGTACCCATGTGAGCAACCTGCGAGGAATTGTTGACATGCTAAGGAAATTTTTTACACTTTCATAAGAATAACTGTCAAAAGCGATAGGTGGGCGAGAATGAAGTTGTCATTGCCCTAATTACGATTTTCAATAGGCTCACAAAATTACCGTTGGACTGAATGGGCGCTAATTGCAAATTGGTATCAATTTTAATTATTAAATGGTGGTACCTACGCAAATGAAATGTCGGAAAGTAAAACAACACTGTCTCGAAATCGATCTGGTGTGAATGTACTACTTTTGAACCAAGTCTCTTCGAGTACATCCACAAAGTGCAATGACCCAACAGATTGATACAGCACGGGAATCAATTAATAAACAGAGCGATTAGTGGCACAAACAAACAAGGACCTACATAAGCAACGCGTCCAGTGATTCGTCACTCAAATTTGGCGAGCATGTGATCACTTTTCGAAATTGCAGCTGCGATGTGCTCTTCCACGATAAGTAGACAGTAGTTGACAGTGTCAATTGGTTTCCATTAAGGCGTCCGTTTGGTTTGGTTTGCGGAAAATACTTACGAGATTGACTTGATGCCATTTGGCGAGATTTAATCCATTGCTGCACGTTGATTGGTACCACGCAGCGTCTTTGACTCGAGAGATTGTGGTCATCTGCGTTCATTTGTCTAATCCACTTGTTAAAAAGTTAGTCTTAATCGGAGCCCGATAAGGTTGTAGGTCCTTCAATTTCAATTTCCGAGAACTTGTAAAACCCAACCTGTGGAAAAATGGGGACTTTCATTTTCTGAAGACCAGGAAGGTAATTCAGTTATGTTTTTTCTTGAACGAGTGGATGAGTTGCGTAAAGAAAGACATGTGTTTGAGAGCGAGCATTTCGATTTCGCTTTAAATTTATTTGAGGGTAAAGCATGCTGTGGTAGCGATCATAACGAGGTGCCATAATTGGTGGGAATTATCGGTATTATCACGAGACTTAATGGTCTTAATGAACCATTTATAGAGTGCTTTTCTGGTATGAGTACCTTGTTCTTTCGGCACGGTGATATACCCTCTGACATTCAACTAGATTTCTTGGTGAGGAACCTAGCTACATTCTATACCATGCAATTTCCGGTGGTAAAATCTACAACAGCATTGGAGGAGGAGTGAGGAACTTGGAAATTAATTAATATCGGTCTTGTCGCAGTTATTTGTCCGCTGTTGAACCTGATCGCTTGTTACTCTGTTATTTCTAGTGCAAGTGCGTCGAATTCGAGGACTGGGTCTAACACTAACGACGTTAATTGCTGGAATTGTTTGAAAAATGGTTACCTTGCAAGAACGCCTAGAAAGCACTGCTTCATCTGTGGTTAGCTTGATTGTACACCTCGTGATTGCCCACGCTGCCAACCTAGGGAGTGGAAATTTGCGGCGGAAAGGGAAGTCGAGGTGAATTCATTAGAAACAGTGAACTCGAGACAAAACCTGAATTCTGACCAGGAACGTAGGCTGTGTGAGGCTGTTGAGAGTTATCTTGGCCATATGCCAACGTCTTTTAGTTGTACCGACTTACTCGAGCATAAAATTCAACTTTTAGAAAATGTCGAACCCATCAAACGGCGACACTCTCGTCTGCTTTATTAAAGGAGATGGGAGAATTACAGGACATGGAGCTTCTGTGTCAATTTTTGACGCCTATCCTTTGCTGTTTGTTTCGAACATTCTAGATTGTTCACGCTTCCTACCCAGTTTAGACTTAAGGTCGGATTATTGGCAAATCCCTCTTACAGAGGATTCTAGACCGTTGACAGCTATTCCGGTACCGTTCCGTGGACCATCGGAGGGCAAGGAGCATGTTGTTCCCGACTTGATATCTCGGTCTGTGCCCGTTACTGATTCGTCAAGTGCCCAAGAGGTTGACATGAATGAAGTAGGCGACATGGGATATCAAAGAGAGCAGCAGAAACCTGCGGATCAAAATGGTTATTAGGAAGGGGGTTAGAGAGCGGCTTTAAGTAATCTCTTTAGATCTTATTGGACCATTTTTGGTAAAAAAGGAAGGTTATACACTGCCTTTTTTTGAGTCCCGAAACAAAAATTTTCTCAGATCGACCCGGAAAAAAAATTTTCTTATAGAATGTGGCCCGTAGAATCCATAATTTCAAACAATTCCAAGATTGGGCTACTAGTTCAAAAGTTACAGCCCTTTGAATTTTCTTTCGAAATTGGTTTCTAGTCCATAACTTTTGATTGAGAAGTCCGATCGAAAAAGTGCGAATTGTTTTACATTCTACCCACTAAAATTAATAAGAAAAAGTGTTTTCCCGAGAAATTTTGGTGCAGTCGATTTTTGGAAAAAAAAAGGAAGGTTATACACTGCCTTTTTTTGATCCCCGAAGAAAAAATTGTCTCGGATCGACCCGGAAAAAAATGTTTCTTATAGAATGTGGCCGGTAGAATCCATAATTTCAAACAGTTCCAATATTGGGCTACTAGTTCAATGAACTAACCCTCTTTGATAAAACCTTGGAATCTATGCTTAGGTGTTACATTAAGGAGAACCAACAGGATAGGGCTAAACATCTGTCAAAGATAACGAGTGCTATTAGAACGCGTTTTGGCAATGTGGCACTTCGGTTGAAGAGAGCGGAGGAGAAAAATAAACGTCATTGTGATGGGTTTTTCAATCGGATTCATCGAAAAGTTCTCGGTTAAGTTAGCGCCAAAGTATACCGGACCGTTTGTTATTTTTCAGAAAGTCTCCCCTTGTATGCTCGAATTGCAAGATATGGAAGGTAGGTTTAGAGGCACGCAAAGGCGTTGAAACTCATATAAGTTTTGATCATTTTATTTTAATAAGTGGAAATTACCGATTCGTTTGATGTATGTACCGACTTGTTTGTTACTAACAATTTTCTCCGTAAATGAAGCAGTCACGGGGGTAGTAAAAAACTGTAGTCAAAATTAAGTTACGACACCTAATCCCGTGATTGTCTTCGACATTCAACTGTAGGCTCGAAACCTCGAAACCAGGGGCGGGCTACCCATCTTGCAGGAGCGGGATTACGCTAATTAAAGCTCTTCAGTTTAGAATCTATGTGCGATAAATGAGTGGCGATTCAATAGTTTCTACATAGCTTGTTTTTAGTTAAATTTGGCTCCAAGGCCATGTAATTTTTCATCTTGCTTTTAACAAAAGGACTTTATTGCATCAAACTAGTCACATCCTGTGTATTTCACCCTTTCTTAGAATCTTGGTACCTGCTTACCTGTCCCATAATTCCCAAAACTTGTTTTTAACTTATAGGTTACCTCTTGAAGTTTACCTGCTACTTTTTTTGATGTTATAATTTTATGTTACGCATTCACATCATTACAAACAATTAATTTTACAACATAATTTGGTATTAATTTGACGGCTGAGTTTTTTATTGGTAAGTTCTTTTTTTCCCAGCCTATTTCTATTTTGATTCGGTGAACTACCATTTTCAAAGTTTATTTTTGCCATGTAATTTATTTGGACTTAAATTTCCGAGCTTTCACAATCTTAATAATTGCGATCATTATTAAACAAACTTTTCACAATTTGAGTGTTTTATTTTACGTTCTTTCCATACTGTACGTCAGGTCATAGCATTGTTTACAACTGACGTAAGGGGGCCCTGCCTTAGATGTTTGATCACGTGCCACTTTTCAAATTTAAGCGGAATCTTGTTTAGTATTGGAGGGAATAGTCATTCGGGTGGCCATTTTTAAACGTCGCCTGATTGACTTTATTTCCGTGTTCTTGTAGTGTGAAGTTAGCGTAGAACCTGGGGGTTAAGTACACCACAATGTTAAAAAATTTGAAGAAACAAGCGAGAGTATATTATTTATGGCCCAAATCAAGGGGAGGATAGGAAGACTAACGGTTATACGATTCCACATCCTCTCAGACAAAAGCGAACTTAGAAAGCTGAACGAAATAATAGATAGAATATGGATTATTTAAAAAAAAAGAAAGGAGGTGGCTGGTTTTATTTTGAAGTTTACTTATAATTTTGAAAGAGAATAATGTCATTTTTGAAGAAAGTATCCTTGAATTTGTTAATTGCAGCAAAATAGAAAATCTAAAAGAGAATAAAATGCGTGACAGGGCAGATAACATAAATACTGTCTATATAAAGTTGGTTTTAGGTAAGATCTGTTCTAAACGCATCAGTAATCGTCAATATTTAACTTGCTGTGATTTCGTGTCCGGGTCAATATTTTTTTAGGGCGTATTTTCTATTATGAGCTTCGGCGATTTAAACTGAAATTTAGTCATAGGGGGTTGAAGGTGAGATATTTTAAGAAACCAATTTCAAAAAAAAATTTAAAGGGCTGTAACTTTTGAACTAGTAGCCCAATCTTGGAACTGTTTGAAATTATGGATTCTACAGGCCACATTCTATAAGAAAATTTTTTTTCCGGGTCGATTTGAGACAATTTTTTTTTCGGGGCTCAAAAAAAGGCAGTGTATAACCTTCCTTTTTTACCAAAAATCGACTACACCAAAATTTCTCGGGGAAACACTTTTTCTTATTAATTTGGGTGCGTAGAATCCAAATCAATTCGTACTTTTTCGATCAGACTTCTCAATCAAAAGTTATAGACTAGAAACCAAATTCGAAAAAAAATTCAAAGGGCTGTAACTTTTGAACTAGTAGCCCAATCTTGGAACTGTTTGAAATTATGGATTCTACAGGCCACATTCTATAAGAAAATTTTTTTTTCCGGGTCGATCTGAGACAATTTTTTTTTCGGGGCTCAAAAAAAGGCAGTGTATAACCTTCCTTTTTTACCAAAAATCGACTACAACAAAATTTCTCGGGAAAACACTTTTTCTTATTAATTTAGGTGCGTAGAATCCAAAACAATTCGTACTTTTTCCATCAGACTTCTCAATCCGAAGTTATAGACTAGAAACCAATTTCGAAAAAAAATTCAAAGGGCTGTAACTTTTGAACTAGTAGCCCAATCTTGGAACTTTTTGAAATTATGGATTCTACAGGCCACATTCTATAAGAAAATTTTTTTCCGGGTCGATCTGAGACAATTTTTTTTTCGGGGCTCAAATAAAGGCATTGTATAACCTTCCTTTTTTACCAAAAATCGACTACACCAAAATTTCTCAGGAAAACACTTTTTCTTATTAATTTGGGTGCGTAGAATCCAAATCAATTCGTACTTTTTCGATCAGACTTCTCAATCAAAAGTTATAGACTAGAAACTAGTGATTTTAAATTACACGTTTTTTTTAAAGTGCGTAATATTACGTGTAAAATTACCAATTGTTTATGTTTTTTATGTATTTTATGTAATTTATGTAACTTACCATTTTTTAAAAAAAAACCGTAATTTTACAGTTAATTACCAGTAATTTATGTTTTTTATGTAATTTACAGATATTTTTGTAAAATTACCTGTCATTTTTGTTTTTTAGGTTTTTTTTTTCAATATTGTATAAACCTTTTTGAATTTTGTGAGTGTTTGAAAATAAAAACACTTGTTAAATTATATATTTTGGTGTATTAAATAAAATACCCAAGCAGTAGGTATTTCGCCATCACGCGTCGTTTGGAGGAAGAAGTTCCAGATCGCGAATTAGATGCTGTATCATCTTCATTAAACCAAACTAAATTCAACGGTGAATCGTTTACGTTGGTAGTACCGTTGATGGTCTGTGGTAGTACCGACCATAATGTATCAAATAGGTATTACATTTTATGTAACTTACAAAAATTACGGTTTTTTAAATTAAAAACGTAAGTTACGTAAGTTTCATAAAAGACATAAATTACATTAAAAAACCGGCCTATTGTAAGTTACGCGCAATATAACCGTTTTTTATGTAACTTACAAATCGTTATTTTACAATCCACGTCACTAGATATTTATGCATTTATCTCTTTTTCTGGTTTTTCATTATTAAGGGGGGCGGGTAAAAAAACCCTCTTAAAAACAAAGGCTCAGCCCTACCTGTATTGTGACAATATTGTGGGAATTGATGGATTATAAGGTGTAAATTGCATTAAATTTTGCTATTTCTCTAGTCGCTATTGATTAAATTTGAATTAAGTCAACGTTTTTGCTATCCGCCGAGAAAAAAAGGCACCTAGACTTCCCCGGCGACAATTAGCACACATACATAAATTAACCAAATCCAATTACCCTTCGAAAAAGAGGGGTTTGCGTAAATTTTATGGATTTACATTCGCCTTGGGAGTTCCACTAAAACATGACCTATCAAATCTAGGAAACAGGCCGAGCGCGAAATCGACACGAAATTCTGACCGCGTTTCCGAATTATCGAATGTAATCCTTTACGGTGAAGTAATTCTGATTTAGCCTTCCCCCCCGCATGTAGCTCGATCACCGGGGTGGCGAAGGAAGCTTAAAACACACTCCCGATTCCTAATTTTTGATGCAAACAAAAGGAATTGCCAGAAGCGAGGAAAAAGTGGAAATTTCTCTGCACTATATCAGGAAACAAATATAATAAAAGGCCTAGGCCTCCCACGAACACGGCAATCCTTTTTCAGTTCATTTAGAATGATTCGGGAGAACAAAACAAGTTACATAAAATAATCCCAGGAGAAAAACGTATACACGCAAGGTGAAACTTTGCTTTTGCCTTCGCGTAGAATACAAAACGAAAATCTCGCACTCAGATAAACTTTCCGATCGCGAGACGTCTGAAATTCTCGATATTCCCGACCATGACAGATTAAAGGAACCACCCCCCAGCACCCCGGGGGGTGGAGGTCGAGTCGCGGCTGAGTTGCTCCTATCGTCGAGAAGAAAGGGGGAAAACACGTGTTTTAATCAACACACTCGTGAAATTTATAGATTGTAACAACTCGAGAAAATTAGGGGTGAATTTATAGGTTTCCATATTTCAAATCGCGGATTAAATCTAAAGCGGTTATTTATTACGGGCCGGGAAGCTCAGACAAGTCGCACATTTCTCAAAGCGCTTTATAAAAACTGATTTTTCGTTTACCCACCCCTCAATCTCGACGTACCCGCAACAAAAACCAGGCATTAATTCGAGCGGATTGAAGCAATTTTAATTTGGAGCTCGCCTTAATTAGTGTTTTGTTAGTAATCAGTGTACCCTAAACGTTCGCGCTAAGGGTTCGACGCGCATATTTCACCAGGAACAATGACCACCGCCGGTCTCGTAGTCAATTTAATAAATACACACCCCCGCCCGGTTCTCGAATTCGGATCTGCTGAATTAGAAACGCGCCATTCAAACGCGAAGGGAAGGTATAATTCGCTTCAATTAATTGAAAGGATTAAAGACGTCGAATTAAAAATTAAGATTCGTTTCATTTTCGACGTGTCTGCCTTTCGAGGCAAATGGAAATATTTTTTATTCAGTTTCCACGAGAGTGACGTGTGACACGTTCCACTGATGATGCTGTCGGGGATACTCGAGATTTGCTAGTCTGTTTTCGTTGTTTAATTCCTTCAGCTGTTGACGAAAACCCTGACCTTTTATCTAAGAAATCGAGACAACGCTTTTCGACTTTTTCGCACCGAAATCGATGTACAAATAACGACTTTTAGTCAGGATCAAACCGAGATTTTTGCTGTCAATATGTCTTATTACCTTCTGGCGATTAACCGGATGTTATCCATCTCGAAGTGGTTTGGTCGGGACTGAACACTATTTCTCCCAATTTGGAGGATATAAATTGGGATTTTCTGAATACGTAACTAACTGCCGTTTGCATAAGCACATGTTACCGTGTGCGTTCTTTTTATCCTCCCGGTAAAGTTTATCATTATAGGCGCAAGATGGCGCTCACATTTATAGTCATGGTAAAGTTTAGGAATGATCGTTTATGCCCTACCGAACTAACACCTGCAAAGTATCTCATATCCCTGAGCTATGTAGCAGGCCGTTTATGAATCCTGTCCACTTTTATATGCCCTTAAGAGCTTTTAAAAATATTCAAAATACTTTAAAAAACGTTTAAGCAATTTTAAGATATTTCACTAGTGTTTTCTCCTCACGGGATTTGAGTGGTAACTCCGTAATTTATTTAGAACGCCTGGTGCGCTTTTGAGAGGTCTAAAGGATCCTTAATGATATTATATGCTGTAAGACACTTCTCAGGGTTTTGTATCCTTTAAAAGCCGCTTCGCATACAAAAGCTTCCAAGGATAACTAAACGATTTCTTAAAGTCTTTTAGAGCAGTAAGTGACAGGGGCGCACCTGGAGTGTTCAAAGTCTCAAAGGTTACCTGTCACGTAGCGGTGACCTGGTGAAGTAAGTCAAGGTACAAAGGACATTTCCCTTTCGCCCTCTGGTAGTGACCTTGGAAAGTCTGTAACCTTAAAAAGCCCTCGTGCCCATAGGTCATAGACCCCATTGTGATTTCATAATTCGATTTCAAGGTCAACTAAGTTCATTGCCCTTTTCAAGGTCATTGAATAGGAATCGATCACAAACGCGAATCGGATCCAAACGTTAACCCAATTGAACCTTCACGTTTGGGTTTGCGTTTGCTATGAACCTATGAAGGTTCAACTGGAGTTTGGGTTCGATTCTCGTTCATGTTTGGATTATATTTGCGTTCAATAACCTTAAAAATTAAATTTGACAACAAGAATGGGACCATATACCTTGAAGTTGAATTCTCAGATCAGAAAGACCTTTGGAGACGAGAGATCTTTCAACTTAAACTACTTTTCAAGGTCACTACCAAAGGATAGAGGGGAGAGGTTATCCTTTGAACTTCACCCTGGCCTACTTTCCAGGTTTCAAGTAATAGGGCTATTAACAACTGATGACCTTGAAAGTGAAATATGACAGCTCAAATAATAGGTCATTGATTTGATGACTTTGAAAATAAAACCACAAAAGGGGTAATTAAACTTTGATGACCTTGAAAATGAAATATCGCGCCACAATTGGTCATTGGGACGGGAGATCGTTGAGCTTTACTTTGACTTACCTTTCTAGGTCACATTTGCAAAAATTGTTAAGAATTTCCATGAGGCACCACAAATTTTCAAGAGCCTCGCAGGGTAGTATAGAAGAACGTTTAAATTTTTGAAGGCAGTTCCTCCTCCTTATCAAATTTATTGAGTCGATAAACTGCACGTGTTGTTCCTTCGGTGAAAAACCGTCTATTTATCTTGAAATTCAAGTAGCTTGCGCAGCGACAATAAATTCTTATCGCAATGGCCGGAGATAACATAAGATAACTTTTACCGGAGCTCTACCATTTCTCTTGTGGTTATGAAAAGTGAGTAAAATTGACATTGAAAAAATCCGGACAACGCTTTGGGCTTATTATCTTTCGGCGATTAACCGGATGTTGTTCATTTCGAAGTGGTTTGGGTTCTCATTTTGAAAGATACAAATTTGGATTCGTTGAATACGTAAGCAGTTACTGTTACCTTTTGCGTTCTTTTTATCTTCGGGCTTTACACGGGTGGAGTTTATCACTAAGGGGGCTGGGTGGCGCTCTCCTTCATGGTAAGTCACAGTGAAGCGTATAAAATTGGTTTATACCCTATCGAAGTAACATTTGTAAAGTATTTCATGACCCTTTTCTGGCCGTGCGACCTTTTTTGAGAATAATCAATGCCATCTTAATTCACGTCACTAGATTCATAGGCCCTTAAAAGCCTTTACAATCATTTTACAAAGTGTTTAGGAAATTTCTAGGTCACGTACTTTCCAAGGTCACTACCAAAGGATAGCGGGGGACGGGAGTCCATTGAATTTCACTCTGCTCACTTTCCAGTATTCAAAAAAGATCTGATGGCCTTGAACGTGGAATACAACAACTGAAAAAGAGGTCAATGATTTTTGATAACCTTGAAAATGAAATGACACCACAAAATGGGGTCATTAAAATTTGATATCCTTGAAAATTAAATAACATGCCACACAAATGCGAATGCCCAATTCACCTTTAATGACCCTAAAAATGAAATGACACTACAAATTAGGGTCATTAAAGTTTGATGACCTTGAATATTAAATATCGCACCACAATTTGGGGTTATTGGAACGGTAGATCTTTGAGCTTTACTTTGATCTACTTTTCTAGGTCATCAGCTGGTAAGAACGGAGGCGAGTATCCTTGAATTCCACCTTGACTTACTTTCTAAGGCCTCCCACAGAAAGCGCCCTTAATCAATCCAGCTAAGTCCCTGTTCTCGAGTCGATAAACTGCACATGTGTGTTTCCTTCTGCTACAAAACCTCTGCTTACCTTGAATTTCAATTAGCTTGCGTATCGATAACTAACTCTTATCGCAATGACCGGAGATAACAAGAGATAAAGTATTACACGCAGATATTTTGAAATGTTCTTTCTAAATGAACAATAAAATAAAATTTCAGATTTCCAAGTGACTCTAAGGGTCTTTTAGAGGCTCTAAACCTTTAAGAATATATCATTAAAAGCTTTCCAAGGTGCCTTTTCTGGTCGTGCGCCCTTTTCTGAGAAAAATCAGTGCCACCTTAATTCACGTCACTAGATTCATAGACCCTTAAGAGCCTTTACAAACTTAAAACATTTTTTAAAGCGTTAAAGTAATTTCAAGGTCGCGCACTTTCCAAGGTCACTACCAGGGAGTGGCGGCGGGCAGGAGTCCGTTGTACTTCACTCTAACCTACTTTCCAGTAAAACAAAAATCTGATGACCTTGAAAATTGAATACGACAGCACAAAAAGAAGTCATTGAACTTTAATAACCTTGAAATTGAAATGAGACCACGAAATGGAGTCATTAAACTTTGATGTTCTTGAAAATGAAATAAGATGCCACACAAATGGGGGCGGAGCGGGAGGGTGGAACTAGTTTTATCCTTCATGGTACCCTAATGAAAGGTCTCAACGAAAGGAATTAAGTTCTACCAACCATAGCCCACCTCCTCGACTTGTTATCGTGATCGGATATATTCCCTTATACCTCTAAAACGGATTGTCGGAAGAGGGTATTCACAAAGGGCGATTGAGACGTCTGCAAGAAATATATCCACTGGTGATGTCAGAACAAAAGCTATTTCGGTCTTTAAAAAATGCGCTTTATCTGCACAAGAGTTGTTTAAGAATGTCCATGAGGCTTCACAGATTTTCAAAAGCCTCGTAAGATATTACTGATGAACCTAAAGTTGTTGAAACTCTTTAAGGCAGTTCCTCCTGTTTATCAAATTTAATGAGTCGATAAACTGCACATGTGTGTCTCCTTCGCCGAAAAATCGTCTGCTTATCTTAAATTTCAATTAGCTTGCGTATCTATAACGAACTCTTATCGCAATGACCGGAGATAACAAAACATTACACGCAGATATTTCCAAATGTTCTTTCTAAATGACCAATAAAATAAAATCGCACATTTCCAAGTGACTCTACCTTTAATAATATATCATTAAAAGCTTTCCAAGGGGCTTAAGGGACCTTAGGCTTAAAGGGCACTTTAGAAGCTTTCCTTGAAGTTCATCTCGTCGCTCTGTAAAAGATTTCAAGCTCCTTGAGGGCTCTTGGGAAGGTACTGAAGGTCTTCAAGGGTAGAGATTTTAAGAGGTATTGTGAGTGTTTAAATGTTTTAAGAATCTTGAACACTTTCTAAGCGCCATTAAGTGGTTTAAATGATATTTTAGGTCGTTAGATGGTTTTAAAGCATCGTGTGCCACAATTGTGCTCAGCCTTTAACAGGTTTTGTAAATGTTTAGGAGGTTTTAAGGATTTTTAAAGGATTTTAATGGCATTTAACTGTTTTGTGGTGTTTTTGAGAAAATTATAAATTTACTGGAGTTCTTCATACTTAACAGAATAATAATTAATATGTAATTTAATGTAATTATTTTACTACTACAGCCTCATTTTTACTTCTTAAACAAAATGTATCAATTCCTAACGAAATGCAGTCTTAGTACCGACACCTCCAATTGAGTTGCGTAGAAAATCAGAACACAATTAAATTATCACCTCAACCTCAAAATTTATATTATATAATTGTAACAATTTTGACGAGTAATTAATTAAATTTCCCATTCCTAATTAGCTATTATGTCCAAAGTTATTACTCACAAAATGAAATGAAACTTTAATCGTTTTTTAATTATCGGGCCGAAATTAGGTGCTAATTACCGGCTGGCCTGTTGAAGTTTATTAAGTTTTCGTCGAACAACAATTTACCGACGTTCGTCACATAATTTTTTAAAATTTTCGCAATTAATCAAGCGGATAAACAATGGCAAGTGGGAACGAATCGATTCGGTGCCACGAGACGCGGTCATAATTACACTTTAATTAATCAAACGGTTTGCCAATAAAAGGTCTTTCGATTAGCGGCAACGTTTTACGTTTTCTTGACGGGGGGTCGCGATAAGAGTGATTCTCGTAAACAAGGGGGAGTTAATTAATTTTTTGTTTTATAATTCGCGACGGTTACATTCAGTTAGCTAGTTCCAGGATATAGTTCTGTTTCTGGCTGTTAAGGCATTTGGGATTAGGTGATAGATCAGAGACAGCTGAACATTTAAGTAAAGAAACAAAATTTCCTATAAAAATTATTGCATGTAATTCAAAGTTGGTATTAGACGGTTTACAGTAACAGATCCTTCTAAAATATAAATATAACGGATGCGTGAGTTTTGAAGTGGGTTTGGACCATTTGGAACGTGACAGGCGCATAGAAAGTTTTTTTAATTATTGGCTATGCCCTTGTAGACCCTTAAAGGCCTTTTTGGAAGTATTTATTAGTGACCTTATCAATTTTACCTTGCTCTTTTCGAATTATTGGCAAGTTCTTCTTTAATTTCATTAACTTCTTTGAACTTTGAACCTAAAATCAGTGCCTTTCCCTCAGTGAAAACTAATGACGCGTGACCGGGTGGTGCATAGAGAGCGCCAATACAAAGACGTGATTAATCGTAAAGTGACTCGTGCTTCGGTAGGGAGTAGTGACGATTTTATAAGTGGCTCGTCGGAGCCCTCCCTAAAAGAGGTCCAGTAACGGGGCAGGGCTCTCTAAAAAGGGGACGGCTCTAACGCAGGGCCTTATTCAAGAACCTGGTGGTGGATTAGCTCCTATTTGCAAGAAGAATAGGCGCACAGAAGACGATGGTCAGGAAGCAGCGCGACCTCAGGTCAAGCGAGCCCTTCGCCTTACTAGAAGCCTCTGAAAGTTCAGAGGTACATACGTCCCTAGGGTAACCAAGGCGATGGTTGTGTCATAGGATGACACGATCACCATCTTGAATCGCCCCAGAGGCAAAATCCTCGATTTTTTTGGTGTAATTAACCTTTCCCTCGTGCAACGAAGTGAAAAAGGTACTTAGCGACATTCATCCCGAAATACAACATTAGGCTAAGGTTACCGTATCCAGGACCTTCAGATACCTTCTGGACTAGAGGATGTCCGACTAATTTCATGTACTTTTTGTAAGATACTTCGGATTGTGAAAGAAGGTGGTGTGCTTAAGTGCTCGGGATTACCTGTAAATAAATAGATAACGCAACGGTTAGGCAACTACCATCACCAAATGCCCTGTACAAGGAGATTGTGACGCTGATCATATCGCCTAAAGTGTAACGCAAGAGTTGAGCGGGTTAAGCTTTAATAAATAAGAGGGCTAATAATTGGGCAATTTAAATTCTGGCAGTAGTGAAGTATATTTTCTTCGAATAAATATTACTTACTCGGAAATATAATATTAAAATTTACTTCGGAAATTAAATTTTGAAGCTATATTAAGCCTAATTACACTTTACATTCCTTTTTGGGCTAACATTCGCTACATTTCGTAATTTATGTCAGATTTTCAAGATATCGCGTGTAACATAATAAACGTAGTAGAAATCGTGTGCTTACTTTACATCAACCCGAAGGAATTATAGTTAGAGACAAACGCGGAATGGGGGGAGGGTGCGGCAGTTCATCTAATTAAATCTGGGATAATTAAAACATTCCCACATACTGTGGGGGTGTCGTTCCGGTTGTCAGTCGACGGCCTCGTTTGCAACAGTTAACACCCTTGCAATCTAAATGTTGCCGTTAAGTTTTAACGAATGTTCCGCGCCGCGGATTCTAAATAAATTTTCAGAAAGCAATTTGTCTTAAAAAATAAACGGTCGAGGGATTTAGTTAAGATTTATGCCGAGATTTTTCATTGAAATGGTGCATTTATGAAGAAATACTAGACCTTTTTAATTATGGGGTACGAGGGAGCTTTTCTTATCTAAAGCGCGGTAGGAGCTCCAACTAGATATTTTTCATTCAAGGTTTATTGAAATTTTAAATCTCTTAATACTCAACTATGTTTCTTCTAGAACAATCTAACGGAAAGCAGAGGTACTACCGAAAAACACAATAGAATTAATTTTAATATTTTCCATAATACGCGCAAATACAACGAACGATAATCGGCTACGTTTCAGCGTGCACCAACAAACCAAAAAGAAGGATTTACCAAAGGGCCTCGATTAACGTCTTCCTCTTCTATTTAAAACAAGTCGCCCGCGTGCCGTAATTCACGCAATAAAGTGTATGATGTAATCCTTTGATTCTTGGGGAACCTTCCATTAACTAATGACTTGACTTTAGGGTTAGTTTATTTTTTTTATAAGTGGAAGTGAAAGTAACTACAGGGTGTTTATTAAATTTAGGGTATCTTGTATATTTTGGGTACCTAGATAGATAGTTGAGGTGTAGGTACCATTTATCTATGATCAGTAACTAAAGAGTTCAAAATGGCCTTTACTGAGACCCATGGAAGAACCCTAGTAGCATTCTTTGTTCCTGTTTAGTATTGAGCCCACGTTTATGATTCTACTCTAATCTTAATGTCTAGTAGGAATCTGTTCTGGGTCTTTAAAGGCCTTTGAAAGTTCGTAAGCAATCTCCCAGCGCTTTTAAGAGCTACAAATACTCCTTCCATTTCTTGCCATCCAAGCCTATAAGGGCCATTAAAGTTCTTTATTGGATACAAGGTGTTAAGACCTCCTTAAGGACCTAAAATAGGGCCTTCCAACTGCTGGCAGCGTACTTCAGAATTTCTGAATTTCTCGTGAGCTCAGCTTTAAAAACTTTTGTGGAAATTTGAGGGTACTTAATGGTCTGTAAGGATCATTCAATAATACTAAGCCTTAGAAGCCTATAACCTTTAAGGGCCAAACCAGATATTACACTATTGGATATTGAAAACTATACTCAATACTAGTGTGTTATTTCTGGCAGTGTTGCGGTGTTGACGTCAAGCTTTGTTTTATTAAAATAATTTACGCGACAGGTCCTTTATTTTACGGTGTTTTTTTCAATTAATTATTGGAATTTATTTATTTGTTACATTGTTTACTAAGATCGGTTTAAATATCTGGCCAGCAGGGATATTATTTATAAGACTAATTCGGATCTAGTATCAGAATGAGATACTCTGCAGAAAGGAAAGTTTCTAATGTTCTTTCCTGAAAACTGCCACGAGAGTGTTGAAAGCTGAGCGACTTTGTGAACGAACGTAGTACCGCCCCCCCCCTCAGTTTTTTTACGGCGATTTAATTACATTTTTCAAAGACTACAATAATAGAGATAGGGGTAATATAGAAACAGTAATTTATCGAGCTCGGGTGATTTTCTGGGGGGAATTCCATACCTACCAGACCCCTCCGGTAGTACCTTCTTGACCATAAGCGTTTTGTGTTAGCAATTTTACGATAATTTTCGAGACAATGTCATCACCCTGTGCAGAATGGACTACCCTTCAAGAAACGAAGATTCCACTTACCATTCCAGAAAACTATCACCAGAGCGATTTTGTGGAAGACCGTAATACCGGGGAGTGTGGTAGGTAGGGAATACTTCTAGTTAGAAAACTCCCCGCCCCCAATTTTTTTTACGGGGATTTGATTACATTTTTTAAATACAAGGATGATAAGGCTAAGGGTAATGTAGAAATAGTAAGTTATCCAGCCTGCTGGGGTAGTACCTTCTTCACCATAAGCGTTTTGTGTTAGCGATTTCACGATAATTTTCGCAACAAGACCGCGGTCTTGTTCAGAATGGGACGCTCTTCACGAAGGGAAGGTTCCACTGTCCTTTCCCGAAAACTATCCCGAGAGTGTTGAAGACTGGACGATTTTGTAGAAGAACGTTGTATCGGGGGGTCTGTAGAGTATAGAATACCCCCAGTTTTTTTCGGAAACGAATAGATTACTCCAAAACTACGACGTCTACGGGCAATATAGCAATAGCAAACTGGAATGTCTTTCCGGGGGGTATTCCATACCCCTCAGACTTCACGGCTGTACCTTCTCCATCATAAGCGTTTTTTTTTGTTAGAACTTTCGCGATAATTTTCGAGACAAGACCCCGAACCTGTGCAGAATGGAATACTTTTTAGAAAAGGAAGATTCTATTGTCATAACCCGAAAACTGTCGCGAGAGTATTGCAGGTTAATAATGTTTGTTGTAAAACGTAGTACCGGGGGCCCGGGGAATACCCCCAGTCAACACCCCCCGTAGGAATACCCCCAGTTTCGTTTTTCGAGGTTTCGAAATAGAATATTCTTCAGCAAAAAACGATTCTAATTTCTTAATCCGTGGAATACTCCACGCCCCCACCCCACTCCCAGTTTCTTTTTACGTGGATTTGATTACATTTTTCAAATGCTACGATGATAGGGCTAAGGGCAATATAGAAATAGTCAGTTATAGAGCTGGGGTGTTTTTCTGGGGAGGTATTCCATGATACAAGAACACGATCCTGTGCAGAATGGAATGCTCTTCAGGCAAGAAAGGATGTTCTAATCCGAAAACTGTCACGAGTGTTGAAAACAGGAATTTTGATGAGAAATTGAGGGAATTTTAGAGGTAGCTCAATTTGGTTAACAAAGTTTTTGAAAGCATCATATAAAAATGTCTGGTGGGCGTTGAAAACCATTAAAAGTTTGTTTTGGGCCTTTAAGGCTTTTTGAAAGCACCTATTGGACCATGCGAAGGGCGCACAGTTATTTTTATCATGGAATGTGAGATAAGATGAGTCGTCCGGCTGGTGTAAGTGAGACATGGTGAAAACAAACGAATTTATTCGCTCGCAAAAGAAATACATGTGTCATAGCTGACAGTCTTATCCTCACGCTTTGTTCGCCAAATCTGCGGTAAACCAACCAATAAAATGAAGGAAATGATAACTTGAGTTTAATCTGCATTGACAATACAACTGAATCATCATGGAGTGCTAGACTAAGTAAAACAATATTAACAAAATGAGTTTCGCCATAAATTGAGAACTTTCGATTTGTTAATGGTCGCCGAAAACTTTTGCTTTCGATTTACTATTATTTTAAAAAGCTCGCTAGTTTGTAAATCAAGCTTTTGATTAATTGGACGAAGATCCGGATCCGGTTTAATTATCTGGCCAGCAGGAATATTATTTTTAATATTAATTCGGAACCAGTAGGTTGCTTATCTCCGAAGTAGGTATGTATTCAACGTTTCTATGAAATTTTAAGTGCCGAGCTTTAGTTATCAATATTTGAGGCTCCTACCGTGTAGGAATTAAGTGTCCCAGTGTAGAAGAATGTGTGGAAATATTCCGAGCTGGATGTCACATCATAATTCGTTGTTTTCAGGGAGGACTCATGACTATAATGCAACTACGATTAAAAGCATAATATATCTTCTCCCTATATAATCACATACTCGCCCCAATCGCTTTGATTTGTCTATCAAGATCCACCAAACTATGCACTTACGAAGTGCTCACTTGAGATCATGAATGCACTCGAGGAATGACAATCGCGAATGCACGGCGAATGCGAACACTTAATTACGCTTATTAAGGGGTTTTAATTGTGCCATTTTCGCAAAATCGAGATTCGCGATCACGTAATTTCCTCCAAATTTTCTTGTAACCGTCAGGTCAGTTCATCTGATTGGATTTTCGGGTAACAAGCGCCGGTAGTGTCGTAAATTAGACGGCGATCGTCGCGGCGGCGGCGCGCGCGTACGTTCATTTTTGCATCATTTCCTGTGGGTTATCTGTTATGCATTGGCGAAGACGATTTTCATTTAAATTGCGCGCGTCCCGTGTAATTAATTGTACGCTCTAATTGAGCGCGGCGCGAGAGCGAAGTTCTGTTAGTCTTTTCGGACATGGAGAAATTTGTTCCTAGCAAGTTTCCTGGCGGCGTCGCTCTCCTGAAAACTGCGGGTAATTTGTAGGCGTCTAATTAAGGATGTGATTGGTAGAAGTCGGGGGAGAGGATTGGGGACGGGGGGGAATCTACGAATGGGAACTTTTTAATGGTAACATTGGTATTCTGATGTGGACACGACGCCGAGATTCGAACCGGTGACCTATGAGTAGATCACGTGCCGAACTTTATTCCATCGCTGTCCCAATTTCAAATCAAATCACACAGTTCGCCTAATTACCGACTGCGGGTTCTTTACGAAGCGCTACGAAGAATTAGGTAGAACTAATCAAACTTTGAATCAGTAACAAATGATTAATACAATTAACATGTCAAAAGCTCTGTCTTTAAGCGTTACATAAGCGATGATATGACCACTAAATTGTACCGTTGTGTGATCATGATCTTAACCGACAAGAAAAAATCAGCAAAGACAACAAGAATGTTTATAGAACGGATACACTTAGCCCGCAAAGTTAGTACTCAATTTGTAGGACGTGATTCCGCCGTTGTACCGACATCTGTTGAGGCTCCTTTGCATAATCCTGTTAATGAATTACGTACACGAAATCCACAGGTTATCTGTTGGAATTGCCAAGTAATGAGCCATACCATCAGATGATGTGTTATCGCTGCGAGAAAAGTGACTATACTGTCACAATGTGCCCAAATTGCAATAATCCACCTTAGGACCTTAGGACTAGGTTAGGAAATGTTACAAGATCTTGGTTTGACTTTGCACCCTGACACTGTATCTTGTACTGCAGCTAATAAAACCAGCGATTGCCGTCCTCATTGATTTAATGGGTCATATATACCAATGCTAGTCCTTTCTGATATAGCATATACCCTCATGTTAGGAATAGATTTCTGGCTACCAACGGGAATAGTCCCAGATAAACTGAGCATGTAATTGAAAAGTCAATTAAGCAGCGTTAACACCCAGTTTCGCCGCATAAGCAACAAATCATAGAAGAAAGTTAAAAATTAAGTTGGTACCCATAGATTCTGCGTCGACAGCTGAATGCGGTAACAAAAAAAGACGCTTACCCTTTACCCTATGTATCGACCATTCTTGATCAACTACGGACGATATAAAACCTGCCCTTTGGTTTAACCAATGAGATAGCCATAAGATAACACCTTATTGATAACGCATTAGGTTATGCACGCCATTTGATAAATTTCCCAGGAACCACGGAAAAATCTCCAGTGCGTGTTCGACAAAATTAATGTTTTCAGAAAAATTCCTAAATGGTTTATAAATTATTTCCAAGGATCACTATCACTACTAAGAGTTTCTTATAAATCTACTTAGCACCTGCAGAATTTTTTGGGAATGTCTCAAAGATCCCTAAATGGAGTGCCTGAAGAAAATATCGATGAAGAATCTATGGAAAGATTTTGGAAGAACTATTGGGGAATAGGTATCTGATCCTCTGGGCAAGCAGATGAAGAATTTTTAGAGAACCATTTAAATAGTTTACGAATATTTGGCACATGTTCACATTCTCTAAGGGGTGGCCAATTATGGATACTCAAAATGAGACGGTTAAAAAGCGCCGGTCGCTTAGGTTGAACGATAAATGCTGAAAGTTTGCTCTCTATTCTTAGAAATGAGCAGATTTTCTTGAACTACTAAAAACTGTTTTTAAAAATCAAGAAATTGAGTAACGAACGCCAGTTTGATTTTTGATTTGATTGTCGGTACTTGGGGCGAAAAAAGCAGATTCAAAATGGGCTCTCTTTTTAAAAAATGGGAAGATGCTTTGGAACTTTGAAAAGCAGTTTTTGAAAATTGAGAGGGCGGAGCGGGCGTAGTACACAACACTCTCCAAGAAGGTACGATTAAAATTTCTTTCTCAAAAAAGTGCTTAGGGAAGAGAACGTGGCCACTGCAGTTTACCTTCCGTACCTACCAGGAAATGGATTGGTCTTTCCAAAAAATGAGAGTGGTAGTAGGGGGGGCTGACGACCCCCTCTCCCCCAATTCTCCGGTGCGATCTATTCACCAAAAAAATGTAGATCCCTCCTCAATCTTTTGATCGTTCTTCACGAAAAATCATCGACCTCCTCTTTCTTCAAAAATAATCATCATGTAATGGAGTCTTGCAAGTCTTGCATTACAGTACAGCACCGGGGGTGTGAATTTCCGAACTCTATCTTTATTCAGCGCACGCAGGATGGAATTCGGAAATTTGCCACCGGGGTATCTGACGAGGATGGAATACCCATGGTCTTTCGGCAAAAATGATTATTTTAGCAAATAGGGAGATCCATGACCTTCCCTTTCGTCAAAAATGGCCATTAGAGCGCGGAGGGTTGTTTTTGGAGGGAGTATGGAATACCCCCCAGTGCACGAAGGTCATGTTAGTCGTATGGAAATGATTGCTGAATCTTTTCTTTCCTTCTTGAGAGTATCCATACCCCCAGACCCTCCGGTGCCTCGTTCTCTTCAGAACCCCCCCCCCCCCCGCCCGGCTCTCGTGGGTATTTCTGACGAAAGGAAACATCGTACGTTTCTCCAATGTAAAGTAATCATTAGAACACAGAGGGCTCTAAGTTTTGGAAGAGAACATAGCACCAGGTGATCTGGCGGGCATGGAATACCCCCCCCCCCTCCCTGAATAGGAAGACACAACGCTCCTGTCTCTACAACTAGCACAAAACCTTTGTACGCCTTCCGTTAAACCTTTCTCCCTTGGGGGCTATTCTATACACCCTAACCCACTACGAAAAGAACCCCCTCCCCCAGTAGGGCTTATTTTTTATTAAAGAAAAGATCATAAATCCCTTTTCTTCTAAAATAATCATCAAATCACGAGGGTAAAAACGTAATACCGGGGGGTCTGGGGAGTATGGACCCCCCAGTGTACGAGTACGTAGGTCTTTCGGTAAAAAATGGATACGAGTACGCGGAAAGTTTTCTGTTTGGAGCGAGCGCAGCACCTGGGGGTCTGGGGGTTAGTAACATCCCCTCATTGTACGAAAGTCTTTCGTGAAGAATGGCCAAGAGAGCGCGGATGGTTTTATTTTTGGAGCACCGGGAAGCAATACCCCCCAAGAAATAAAGATTCAACGTTCATTTAACTACAACTAATAGAAGAAAAACTTAAGGAAGTATTTAAACCCCCCAGAACCCCCGGTGCTATGTTCTCTTCCAAATCTCAGAGCACGTAGGTGGGTCGGGGGGTATGGAATCGCCCCCAAGAAAGAAAGGTTTAACGGTAGGCATACGAAGGTATTGTTTTAGTTGTAGGGCAAGGAGGAATGTTGAATACTTCTCTATTGGGGGAGTATTCCATACCCCACCAGTGCTACTTTCCCTACAAAAGCAATTTTTATCGACAGACCTTTGTACACTGGGGGGAAATTCCAGACCCCCAGACCCCCCGGTGCTATGTTCTCTCTCCGTGCCTTGATGATTATTTTAGAAAAAGGGAGAGATCCATAATCAACCTTTTTGTCAAGTATCCATCCCCCAGACCCCCATAGTGCTTCGCTCTCTCCGGAAGCAAAACCCTTCGCGCTCTCGTTGCAATTTTTGAAGAAAGGAAAGAACCGAGGAAAGAACATATAAATCCCTCCTCTCTAAAATAATCATCAGAGCACAGAGGGCGCTGAGTTTTGGATGAGAACATATCATCGGGGGGTCTGGGGGGTATGGAATACCCCTATGGTGAATGTAGGGCTTTTTGGAAAACTGGACACGAGAGCGCAGAGCGTTTTGCTTTTGGAGGGAACATAATAGTAGGCTGTATAGTGTATATACCCCCCAAGAAAGAAAGATTCAACGTTCCTTTCCATACAACACAAGACCTTCGTACGCCTTCCGTTAATCCTTTTTTCCTTGGGGGGTATTCCATATCCCCAGACCTACCGGTGATACTTTCTCTCCAACAACGGAACCTTCCCCAAAGTTGAGGCTATTTTTTACGTAAGAACATAATGGTCATGTATCTCTTTTCTTCCAAGATAATCTTCAAAGCATGAAGGGCTTTAAGTTTTGGACGAGAACGTAGCATCGGGGGTCGGGGGAGGGGGGTTATGGAATACTCGTGGATTTTGTACCCCCACCTCCCACTCCCAAGAAAGTTAAGTTCAAGGTTCTTTTCCCTACAACACAAGACCTTAGCACGCCTCCCGTTAAAAATTTTCTTTCTTAGGGGTCTTCCATACCCCCAAACTCTAGGGCGAAACTTTGAATTTTTGGTGTACACCCCTGTGAATTAATTTGAATTAACCTGAATTCTTATCAATTAACGTGAAATAATTTTAATTAACGTGAATTAATTTTTATTAACGAGAATTAACTTGCATTATCGTGCATTAATTTGAATTAACCTGAATTAATTTGAATTAACGTGTATTAATTTGACTTACCGTTTATTAATTTGAATTAACGTGAATTAACTTCAATTAACGTGAATTAACTTGTACTTGTATCCCCCTAGCCCCGACCCACCGGTGCTACGTTTCCTCCAAACACAACCCTCCCCATGATCGATGCTATTTTTTACGAAGGAGAAGGTGATAATCCCTTTTCTACTAAAATAATCATCAAAGCACGAAAAGCTCTAAATTTTGGACGAGACGGGGTTTGTGGGGTATGGAATACCCACCAGTATACGAAGGTCTCTTCGCTCTCGTAGCCATTTTTGCCGAAAGACATTCGTACACTGGGGGATATTAAATACCCCCAGAACCCCCGGTGCTACGTTTCCTCAAAAAACCTAACAATTTGCTCCTTAGTGGCCATTTTTGACAAGAGGACAGATCATACAAATTTTCCGTCTTCTAAAATAATCATCAGGGCACGGAGAGCTCTAGGTTTTGAAGAGAGCATTGCATCGGTGGGCCATCGATCTCTTCTTTTTTTCTTCAAAAATAGTCTTGTAGCATGTAGGGCTCTTTCTCTCCTTTTCTGGGTGGTATTCCATATTCTCCAGACGCCCCCCCCCCCGGTGCTACGTACCCCCCAAAAGCAAAATCATCTTCGCTCTCGTGGTCATTTTTGCCAAGGACCTTCATACCCCCGGCGCTATGTTCTCTTCCAAAACTTAGACCCTTCTATACTCGGATGATTGCTGTAGAAAAGAGAGATCTATGACCTTTGTTTGGAGCGAGCGTATAGCACCTGGGGTCCAAGGGGTATTGAGTACTCGCGGTTGATTTTGTTTATGGAGAGAACGTAGTACCAGGGGCTTGGGGGTATGGAATAACCCCCAGTGTATGAAGGTCTTTTGGCAAAGATGGCCGCAAGAGCACGGAGCACTTTGCTATTCCATACCCCCAGACCTACCGGTGCTACGTTCCCCTCAAAAACAGATTCCTCCAGAAACTTCGGGCATAACCTCCGGTTAGACCAGAAATCGATTCAAATTTTGTTTTACAAACATAATGCCTGTTTTTTCATGTCTTCATGACCTACACCAACTTGTTCAATGTAACACAGACACCGCACATCCTGACAGCACACGGCATACTAGGTATCATAAGTTTTCTAAATACTGAATCGCGAATTTTTCCATTTTTTGTATATCAACCATATGTATATTTCACATTGTGGTACAGAAAATTGTTTGCTCTTTTCAAAAATCCTAAAAAAACATAGGCATTGCGTTTGAAAAACAAACGTTCCCCACAATTCCGGTCAAACCAGAAGTGTCGATATGCGATCAGATACATCGTAATATCATACAAAATTATATTTGTAAAATTTTTCGTCTCTCGCCAATTAAAAGAAATATTGAGGCGATCCTCTTATCTCGAACACACTGTATCGTGGGGCCGCAGGGGGGTAACAAACCTTGGGTCTTCTAGTGTTAAAGTATCCTGGAATAGGAACTATTCATTATATTTACAAAATTAAGGTTATAATTATAATCTTTTGAAACCCTTACTAACTCCTCAAAGATTCTTCAATAATGAAAGATAGTGAAAAGACGAGGTTTCCCTATTCACCATTTCCAATGGGATCAATAACCGTTTGTAGGCTATTACCCGCAATAATCGTTACGAATTACGAGAGCCCTATAATTTTTTATAGAACTACCCGTAATTGACGTCAATTACCGCGTCAAATTGCCACCTAAAAGCGATTACGCGGATTATTTTTATTATTCACGAAACTTGCCCCTTAACATTCCAAGACGTGGAAAAGCGATACATTTTCCGCGTCTCGCCCCTTTTCGTTTCGATTACCGTACCGTTGCATTGAATGCCGAAGGAAACATTGTTCCGTACGCGACACCTATAATTCAACGTTTCAAGTATCGGAAATCAATTTATGGGGGGTGTGGGTAATTTATTTCATAACGAGAGCGTAATGCAAATATATCTGAACGGTTAATAATATATCCCCATCATAAATGACATGGTAAACCCTTCTCAAATATAGATATTTTATATTTACATCGGATATCTGTCCATAATAATTTAAACCGGACTGATTTATGGCACAAAATGCCGTTTTGTCATAATATACTTTGGGAAATTGGTTGGGAAACCGCGATTCATAAACCGTATTATTGCCAAAAGTGCGTTGCAGTCAATTTGTTGAAGGGAAACGCGGATAATTAACGAAAAACTGTCAGTGGACGCTCCGATATTTTTTATACCCCAATTGGAATATCAGCATAAGGTGTGGTGTGACATGACCGCATTTGACGGCTCACTTGAAAATGTCATGCATATTTAAGTAACAAAGACAGTTTTCCGCAGGCCCATCTCAACTGTTGACGTGACATGGAATTTTCTACATTTGACATGCTCATTCTCGTACCATCTGGCATTTTTAATTTTTAATGACTGTAAAGGAATTGGGCCAATATGATTTCGTTTCGTTTCGTGGGAAAAACAAGTATTAATTTCCGAGAATTTGTGGAAAGCCTTTAGAAAGGTTTCGACATTAGCGAAAGGGCTTCGCTTTACTTAAAACCACTACAACCAGCACCGAGTTTGGTGCATGGGTCATGCATCTTGTAATTCCTGTGCTTCCTATAGTTCCTGCACCTATTGTGGTTCTCCTAGCTGCTGAATTTCCAGTAGATTTTATAGTTTCCGTAGTTTCCTCAATATCCACAGTCCCTGTAGTTCCCGTAGTGCCCTTCCAAACTTCCGTATGTTCTGTAGCTTCTTTAACTCCTGTAGTTCCTGTAGTTCGTATAGTGCCAACTTCCTGCTTGTTCCTTATTTCCTGCCGTTCCTGCGGTTTCGGTGGTTCGAGTGGTTCCAGTAATTCCTGTAGCGCATGTCCTGTCTGTAGTTTCTGTATTTCCAGCAACCCTCTAATATCTATAATGGTCTCCTTGTACTCTCACGGTAGTCTCTGTTCCTTATGTGCTCAAGCAGCTTCTGAAGTTTCTGTGGCTCTGTATTATCTATAGTTGTCAGTTTCCGTTGTACTCGTACTTGTAGTGCCTGCAGTTACGCGTGGTTCCCATAGTTCCTATAGCGCCTGTGCTGCCTATACTTCCTCTATTTCCTTTGGTACCTGTAGTTCCGTAGTTTTTCTAAATTATGTAGATTTTGTAGCTACACTTGTAGTTCATGTAGTTCCTGCAGCTTCTGTGGCTTATGTGGGTTTTGTGGTTTCCCTAATTTTCGTAATTTTTATAGTTTCGGTAGTGCCGTTAGTTCCGGTAGTTCCTGTAGGTACTGTGGTTCCTGCAGTTCCTTCACTTCATGTAATTCTTGTGCTTCCGGTAGTGCCTGCACCTATTGCAGTTCCCATAGCTGCTTAAATTCTCATAGTTTCTGTAGTTTCTGTCGTTTCTGTAGTTTCTGTAATTTCCGCAGTTTCTGCAATTTCTGCAGTTTCTGTAGCTTCTGCAGTTTCTGTAGTTTATGTAGTTTTCGTAGTTCTTGCAATTTCTTTATTTTTCGCAGGTCTCGTATTTCCTGCAGTTCCTGTAGTTCGCGTACTTCCTGTAGTTGGTGTGGTTTCTGTAGTTTCTGCACTTTCTGCATTTGCCGTAATTTTGGTACGTCTTGTAGATGCTGTAAACTTTATGCAGCTTCCGTAGTTTCCTTAGTTTCTGTATATACTGTAGTTACTATAACTTCTGTACTTTCTTTATAGATACCTGTATTTTTAATTAGAGTAAGTAAATTCAACAATTTCCGCAGTTCCCGTAGGATCCGTACTGTCCGTGGTTCTCGCACTTTCCATACTTTCCTTAGTTTCAGTAGTTTCCGTGGTTTTCGTAGTTTCCGTAGTTTCCATGCATTCCGTAGTGTTCGTAGTTGCAGTAATTTCCGTAATTCCCGTAGCTTCCGTATGTTCCGTAATTGCAAATTTATGCAATTTCTATAGTTCATGTAATTCCCGTAAGTTCGATAATTCCGGTATTTCATGTGGCTCCTGCAGTTCCTGTATCGCCTGTACTGCTGTATCCCTACAATCCCTACAGTTCCTATGTGTTCTTACAGTTCTTGCAGTTCAAGAAGTTCCTATAGCGCCTGTCATGCCTGTAGGTCCTGTAGTTACCGCAATCGTGCCGTCCCCATAATAGCATCCCTGTAGTCTGTCTGTAGCTTATCTGTAGTCCGTCTGTGGCTCTCTGTAGTCTCACTGCGGTCTCTGGATCTACTATAGCTCAAGCAGCTCGTGTAGTTTCTGTAGCTTTGTATTTTCCATAGTTTCCATAGTTTCCATTTCCATAGTTTCCATAGTACTTATATTACTTATTATATTATATTATTTATATTTATATTCCTTTTGATCTAGTAGCCCAATCTTGGAACTGTTTGAAATTATGGATTCCACAGTACAACGCTCCCAATTTTCCACGGCTACGGGAATCGGGGTTGGAAAATTGAGAATGCACAAGTGCTGGTTCGGGTAGCTCAATTCGCAGCAGGGTTCGGTAGTAAAACCAGTTGAAAGCGGAGATCGCTTAATACATATATTGTTCTTCAATAAAAATAAAAAAAATCACAATGTAAATAAAGGTACGCCTCTGTATACTGCCTCTGCACGTCACTGGATCTGACCGAAGTTGAACGGTCAGTGCGACACTTCCAGTGGATGCTGGACACTGGGGTTTCCGCTTCGGTTTGTTATATTCTTTT
This sequence comes from Photinus pyralis, assembly GCF_008802855.1. Taxonomy (NCBI): domain Eukaryota; kingdom Metazoa; phylum Arthropoda; class Insecta; order Coleoptera; family Lampyridae; genus Photinus; species Photinus pyralis. Next base: position 3,781,093 of record NW_022170878.1, on the reverse strand, counting down.
AACAATCGGAAGGATAATTAACACAAATAAATTAAGGGTAATTAAGTGAATGTTTAAACAATAGGTGAGTGACCTTATTGATTATTATTTAATATAAAATTATGGGGGATTCTACCTATATAGAATTCCCATACAAAAAAAATGAAACGGGTTCTAAACAAAATTGACTGGACGTAATAAAATGAAATGGGATTCTTTAATTAACTCAACAAAAAGTATCTGGATAGGGATTAGTACTAAAGCAGGATGGTTCTCAGGACTTAGGTACAAAGTACCGCCCTAAGATACCAAGAGTTTGGGGAAGGTTTAGGATAACAGGTGTGAAAGTTGACCAGGTACACAGTATCAGCCGTGAGCTTCTGGAAGTAGTTATCGGGAGTCAGACCGTAGGTGCAAAGCACCGGCCTAAGCTTCTGGATCAGGTAAGATATAACAGGGTTCGAAATTTAGGCCTTTGGTACAAAGCACCGGCCTAAGCTTCAGGAAGACCAGGAGATCTGGAGGGTGGTTCTGGTAAAAGGTTTTGAGCTATAGGAAGGTGATCTCAATCAGTCCCTCTCACAGACGGGACACTCGCTTTTATATTCAACGGCTGGTTACGTTTGCGGGAATCTTTGGAAATGGTAATCGGGAAGGGACTAACGGAAAGTGGTATTTGATATGATCGGAAAGGTAGGTGGCGGCATCTCACGGAACTTCACGAAAATAGTTTTCATCATTTCTTCCTAAAATGATTATAAAAAGTATCATAGTTGGATTCCTTACAACACGCCACATTCTATAAGAAATTTTTTTTCCGGATCGATCTGAGACAATTTTTTTTTGGGCCTCAAAAAACGGCAGTGTATAACCTTCCTTTTTTACCAAAAATCGACTACGTCTCTCTGTAGTTTCTCTGTGGTCTGTCTGTAGTCTCTCTGTAGCTCTCTGTAGTCTCTCTGTAGTCTCTCTGTAGTATCTCTGTAGTCTCTCTGTAGTTTCTCTGTGGTCTGTCTGTAGTCTCTCTGTAGCTCTCTGTAGTCTCTCTGTCGTCTCTCTGTAGTCTCTCTGTAGTCTGTCTGTAGTCTCTCTGTAGTCTCTAGTGTAGTCTCTCTTTAGTCTCTCTGTAGTCTCTCTGTAGCTCTCTGTAGTCTCTCTGTAGTCTCTCTGTAGTCTCTCTGTAGTCTCTCTGTAGTCTCTCTGTAGTCTCTCTGTAGTCTCTCTGTAGTCTCTCTGTAGTCTGTCTGTAGTCTCTCTGTAGTCTCTATGTAGCTCTCTTTAGTCTCTCTGTAGTCTTGACTCTCTAGTCTTGTCTCTTTGTAGTATCTCTTTAGTCTCTCTGTAGTTTCTCTGTAGTCTGTCGGTAGTCTCTCTGTAGTCTCTCTGTAGCTCTCTGTAGTCTCTCTGTCGTCTCTCTGTAGTCTCTCTGTAGCTCCCTGTAGTCTCTATGTAGCTCTCTGTAGTCTCTCTGTAGTCTCTCTGTAGTCTTGACTCTCTAGTCTTGTCTCTTTGTAGTATCTCCGTAGTATCTCTGTAGTCTCTCTGTAGTTTCTCTGTAGTCTCTCTGTAGTCTCTCTGTAGCTCTCTGTAGTCTCTCTGTCGTCTCTCTGTAGTCTCTCTGTAGCTCTCTGTAGTCTCTCTGTAGTCTCTCTGTAGTCTCTTTGTAGTATCTCTGTAGTATCTCTGTAGTCTCTCTGTAGTTTCTCTGTAGTCTGTCTGTAGTCTGTCTGTAGTCTCTCTGTAGCTCTCTGTCGTCTCTCTGTCGTCTCTCTGTAGTCTCTCTGTAGTCTCTCTGTAGCTCTCTGTAGTCTCTCTGTAGCTCTCTGTAGTCTCTCTGTAGTCTTGACTCTCTAGTCTTGTCTCTTTGTAGTATCTCTGTAGTCTCTCTGTAGTTTCTCTGTAGTCTGTCTGTAGTCTGTCTGTAGTCTCTCTGTAGCTCTCTGTCGTCTCTCTGTCGTCTCTCTGTAGTCTCTCTGTAGTCTCTCTGTAGCTCTCTGTAGTCTCTCTGTAGTCTTGACTCTCTAGTCTTGTCTCTTTGTAGTATCTCTGTAGTATCTCTGTAGTCTCTCTGTAGTCTCTCTGTAATCCCTCTGTAGTCGCTCTGTAGTCTTTCTGTAGTCTCTCTATAGCTGTACTCCCCGTGTGTTCTGGAATCTTTGTGGCTCCTGTAGGTCCTGTAGTTCCTCCTCTCTGCCTTTTGTAAATCTTCTTGCTTTTGTACAAAACATTCGATCTTCTAACTCGTGTTCCTTGCTCATTCTACTACCTTCCCCTTCTGTTGCATCCTGCTTTCTTTATTGTGTTTATTTTTACTCACGTCCTAGTCCTGATCTCCTTCTTTCTTGACTTCTTCTTTTTCTTTCCGTATTCTTATTCCTTATAATCCTCTTGATCCAGCCCTCTCCCTTTCTATCTTCCCCCATTATTTTTGTCCTGTTTTCTTCATTTTACCCCCATACCCATTATCCATAATGGGCACAGCGTTTTAATCTTAACGCAACAGGAGCTATATAAAACCAGTCGTAAGTGAAGACCATAATTTCGCATTGAAAAATCATTTCTTTCAGATGAATCAGGATGTGCAAGTGTTACATTTTCATCAAAAAGTGTTAAACAGACCGGTAGCACTTCCGGTAGTCGAATAAAAAAAATTTAATACAAGGAGGACCGTTCACATTGTCTTTTAAGACGATTCAGTATTTTATCCCGAATTTGAGTGAGAAAATTCCTCAAACATTCCTAGCCAATGTTTGCATAGGATTTTTCATTTAATTGTGTATAATTGAAACTTGCAAAAAAGTTTAGTATTTAAAAAATTAAAGCGCTAAGATTCAAAGTGCTGCAGTTTGGAGTATTAAGGCTGTAGCTTATGTAGCCCGTATGTTCTAAATAGTACTTCCAGCTGATAATTGAGGAGGCAAACCTTACCTGGGATTTTCAAAGTGTGTGATGAGCCCTTTCGCCGGGTATTGACTTACCTAAAACAAGAAAAAATGTTAGTTTTGTATATGTTTCAATGGTGGATTTCTAATACTGTCAAATCCTTTTTTTTGGGCTTTGTAATCCACCTTCTAGTTGCGCACTATAGACAGGTCGTTACCGATTTCGTACGGATGTCGATCCCTGTCGAGTATGGTTTGAAAGGAGTTGCGAGAAAAAAATGTCGAGATAAGCAAAGATTGTACAGTTTTGACGCATCCTATAGGCGCCAGTGTCATAGCTTTGCCACACAAATACGTGACCCTTAAAATATTACAAATGAAACGGTCTTGTTTGTACCTAGCGAGCTCGTTTGGGATAAGGAAATTGACCAATTACGTAGTACGACACAATCCACTTGAACACGTCCAACTTTGAAACCTGACGATCAGCATGTTACCTAGAAATTTTCAATTAATACGGCAATTTATAGTAATTGCATTAATTAAATTGAACATTTCAATATTGCAGTAATACTTCAAATTGAGTTTCAGTCAAACTCGTACGTAAATTGACAATATCTTTTTTTTTCTGATATTTATGCCCGCGAGACTACACAAAATTGAAATGGTAATTACATATTATATTCGATAAAGGGTGGATGAGAGTTTGTACTCGCATTTGGCAAATCAATCGTTCATATACACTTTAATTAATCCGTCAGTGAGCCCGAAACCGTTTAGAATTAGTTTGAGTTTGCAAAATTGACGCGATCTGATGGGTAATTAGGCTATCTCAGGGTAAACGCGTATTTGCTGGTAGTCCTTAAAGTTCCGAAAATGTGACGTGTATCTAAAAACTACATTATATATGTTGCTTCTGGTAGATAGACGATACAATGAATAACTTATAGAGAAATTTACGAAGTACTTGAAAATTTTGAATGTGTCACGGGCATTAAAATCCGAAAGGATTTGAAATTCCCAAAAATCCTTTGAGTACGGGACATTTTTAAGGACGAAGAGGTTCTGAACATTGCAAAGATTTAAGAAATGCCACATTTGTTAGTAAAATGCGGGCATGATGGTATACCAGTTAAGACCATCCTGTACAAAATATACACAAATCTCTGAATGCTAATCAAAATTTTAATCGCTACCAAAGGAATACAACTAATGAAAGAAAAGAGCCAAAAATCCTTTGTTTGAACCAATAAGTACAACACAATATCTGTGTCATGCAAATAATTCTCATAGGCCGATTCCTTTAGGAATATTAAAATTACTTCAAACAAAATTACTTCGTAAAAATAACGGACAATTACTTCATACATACTGTAACTTATAATAACTTACAGTAATTGAGGTGAGTAATATTCTCCTCTGGTAACAATTAATTTTATCTCGCCTAGGAAAATTTCGCTTTTGACCTCGACTGGCGTACTCTAACAACCAGCTCAAACCTGGGGTTCCTAACATCTTGAGATCTCAATACCTAAGCATCACATTTCATAATTAATGCGGTTTATTGGATACTACTTTTAGTATACCTATCTGTCTGCGCCCTCTGCTTTCATCGCCAAAATAATACAAGACCGATATTAAGCCCCTCAAGTTTGAATGAAATGTGGTCGTTCCAGAGCTTAAAATTCAATGCTTATATTTAAAAGTAAACAGAACATTGAATTTCTTAATTAGGAAAGGGGGTACTAAGCGATCGTGACAGCAACTGACGCTACCCAACTTACAAGATACTTCAGGACCAAGTACTCGACTATAATAGATAGTTTCTGTACGTCACTCTAAATTACCCTAAAAGGCTGGTGCACTTAACTTCGCTTATGTAAATAAAGTAACAGAGCTTCGTTCGAGTTTCTCCTCAGTGGTTTTGCATAAAATGGCGTCTAATTAAGTCGATATTCATCTTTGATGATGTGTTGATTGGTATGAAAAGAGTCACCGTATATATTTTATTACAATGCTCATGGGAAAGTGAGCAACTATAATCTACAGTTTATTGGGGCCGGCTGCAAACATACTGAAAGCCGTAATTACCTTGCTAATTTAAGATAATTTAAAGGTGCGTTTCAGCAAGTAGTTTTTTTGATCCTTAGTTAATTAAAAAAAAGAATTAGTGGCGCCCTTCTCATTCGATCAATGAAGGCACTCCATCATTTGCGAAATTTTCAAAGTTGTATACGATACGGAATCTTGTTTGTAAAACGGTCCCCTTTGAGGCTGAGGATGCTCTCCATATTATGCGTTCTTTTTTAAAAAAAAATGAAGCGTATTGTCCAAATGGCTGTGATTTAATTTGAATAATTTACGCTGTGTTTAAACAAGAATGCGTATGTCAGGTCAAAGGTTAACGCTATGCAAAACGTGCGGATTTGTTCAGTGAGAAAGTTTAATTTTCTTAATTCAAGTGTTGGAGAATAGACAATTTACAGTGCGCCAAAGTTTGGAGCGATTTTCCAATAAATTATTTGGCTAGTGGAATTTTAACAGTAAGTCTGTAAGCATTTGTTGGAACTGCGTCTTTTAATTTCTGTAGAGCATTGTTGTTATAAGAAAGACGAGATGTCGCTGTAACTAAAGCTAAAGTGGGTATCTTAATTGGCGTTATATACTCCCAGCCACTGAATAAGCATGAGATCATTCGAGTATCGTGAGAAATGCAACGTGGTTGGTCATACGTGGGATTACGCTTTTATTTAATTGGTAGCGCAAAAATTAACGAAACGAATCAACAAGTAAAGCTGGCCGTGCTTTATTAATAAGAAGCCATTTCGTGGATGGTAGTTGATGAGAAATGATAGTAGGGAGATTTTTGGAAAGCATTCGGTCAGAAGCAACGAAATAGTTAGTACGCGATCCAAGTGTATCATATTTATTTCGAGCATAAAACGCCAGATTAGTTCGGGTTTTGAGTTACTACAGCAATTAGTACGATTATTGCGAAATTAATAGAAAGTATTAAACAATTAACGTCAAGTAAAATGTGTTCCCTATCTCCCCAAATGTTCAAAATAATTAAATAAACTGTGCAATGAAATTCTAAAACTAACCAAACCTCCAATCAAAAACGGGAAATTAGCAATCTAATTAGTGAATTTCACTTTCCACAAATTAATTAATTGATATTTCGGGTAAAAATTCGAACGAATAGGGCCAAGTACAAGTAAAACATATGAGGCAACCCTTACCTTGGAATTAAGTTAGATTTTGACGCCAAGTAGTGAGCTCAGTTTTTGCATCCAAACCGGAAATCAATCAACAAAAGCGTCCCAAGCTGCGGGGTTGGTATAATTAATTGACTAATGCCTGAAGGGTCTCGCTCTACTCGTAATCTGCTTATATACCAAAGATACTGAAGTTTACAAATTACTTAAATGTAGTCGCAAAGAACCCTGAAGGGACAAAATAAACGTCAAAGAGTTACGGAAGTTAGGAGAGGGGATCCTTGTTATTAAATCTCTTTCATGACCCAGTGACCCATTTCACAGAAAACGGCTTGCTATCAGAAGTATGTGGAAGTAAGTCAAGGGCTTCGGCACTCACAGCCGGTGGTGAATTTAACCCAGGGTTACAAAACGTGTACGTCGAACCAGAGTCGTATGTAATATACAAACCCATCCGGAACTTAAACTTAAGCCCTAAAAGAAATCAAAGGGAACAATATTGTTGATGGAAATTGCAATAACAACAAATTACAGTCGAAACCTAAACAAGATACACTCTTAAGTAAACGAAATGCACATGGCGGTACTTACGATCAAGAGAAAACGATGCAAATAATAACCACCATTAGGAGTATAGGCGAATCTCGTCGAGCAATGTCTTCGGAATTTCCAAATTATAAATTCAATCGCAAGAAATCAATATATATGGGTGATGGCAATTAAAAATCCATAAGTTCTGGTTCGATACGGGTTAGGAAAGAAAGAAAGAAAAAAATGGACTCGCAATGGCTGTATGCGCCGCAAAATTGCCTTGTTAAATTCCAACAATGTATGAAGTCATCTATCAAATTAAATATTACGGGGATCTTTCAACAAGTAATAAACCGTAACCAATAATAATGCTTTGTAATGGAGATAATAAATCGCTACACGTTTGTACGGATCTGTATTTGCATATAAACAATACGAAGCATGTTAGATGGTTACGCAGCATTCTTTTCTTAATGCGTATATTTTTTTAGGGCTTTATTTCCTCAAGTTTTCTTACAGTTTTCTTTTAAGCTATCATCGTTCACTCTTTTGGGTTACCTTTTACGTTGTGATCTACTTGGATATTACTTGGACCCGCCATCTTATTACGATTGATATTGGCGACGCCACGCGATAGATGAGTTTCTACATTACCGGCATTTCGGTGAAACCAAACATGAATTTCTACCTAAATTAACCATTTAAATCTACTTTATTCCCCCAACATTACTACCTGCCGGAAATTTGTACCTATTTGTCTTTGAATTGTAACCGCAAGTATATATTAACGAAACTTTATTTTTGTCGATACCGACGATTTGACTTTGCCGATATCGAGACCCGCAATTGTCTACGTTACCTTCTGATTAATACGAAGATTCATTTATGTTAGTTTTATTACATTGTATCCTTCAAATTAGGTGTGTTATACGAGATATAATATAAGTCAATTTTAAGTTACCGAGACTTTGTTCAAAGCCGATAGCTACAACTTTTAGTCAAGTTTTGATTCACTCCGGAATTCATAATACGTAGTTTACACTCTGAATTAATTAGATTGCATTGCTGCGAATCGAAATTAGTTATTTGTTTATCGTAAAGTAGTTTTCTTGAATTTAACGTCACGTTTATGCTTTTATACCCGAATTTGTACGAGAAATCCGTAGTCGAGCCAAAATTTTTTTTTCCAAAATATTAATTTTTGTAAGTATTAATTACGATTTAGTATAGATTTGCCTCAGTGTCAGACGTTAGGATTGCTTGCGCAATATTTTACGTGCTACCCCTTTTATTATTTTTTTCTGTTACAAAAAAGGCTGAAAGCACCCTTTTGAGCTCACAAGTTTGCAAACCGAAGAGCGAGCCAAAGACGAGTTCGTCACAAACCTGTGAATAGGAGTGAACCTTACCTGCTTTTACAACTACTATTACCAGACAGCGTGACGCAGGCCAGATCGGCACAAACTTTTGCGTAGAACTTTAAGTATAAGACCACCTTAATGACTTTAAGAGCCTTCAAGGGTCGCATCCCAGTCCCTATGAAACTTCCATAAGCGTTCAGATTTTTTTAAAATTTATTTATTCGCTAAAGAGGTTTTCACAAACGATTGATTACGTCATACCAAAGATAATCCTTGTCCCCTTTGTGAAATTAAAAAGGTGAAGATGTTCGCAATACTCCTTTAGGAACCGTATTCTTTTGCAAACAGCGTTGAAAGGTAGGTACAAGAGTCCTCAAAAACGAAATTTCAAGGGCCCCCTATCGATTTTAGATAGCTGTGTTAATCTAACCTTTTGGGAACGTGGTTGTTTGGTACTAGACCGTAATAGCAATAGCAGATTGCCAAAGAAGTAACCTAAAGCATCCTTATTTGGGGGTCTGTAAAGTTGGAGTGTCGAAGAGGAATTAAGTTCCAAGTATCTCATAATTTTGTGCTCATTTTGTGCTAATTTGTGCTGCTAATTTAAAATCTTGTGCTCATCACGTTAATGAGTACCTAATTCATTTTTTTTTCTGATCACACTCACTCCATAACTTCGCGCTGTAGTGTCAACATATATACTTTAAACATTTAATTTTATTCGCGTTTTGTGCTAATTTGTTTTAAAGTCTGGTACCCATCCCATCAATGGGCAATTCAAATTTGTCGCTTGTTGAGGGAAAAAAAAATTATTGGGTAAATCGGTTACGAAGAATCGCTGGAAAATATTTTCAAGTTCTAAAAATGACCACCAGAGGGCGGAACTGACATGCTAAATTTTAAAATTGCATTTTCTTTAAATTTCGCATAATAAACTAAACATTCTTTTTTCACATTTTTAAAGAGGACCAGTTTATCTATCATTTTCGTAACAACAAAAACTCATTTATTTCAAAAACAAAGATGGTGTGGGGCGTTCAATTGTTTTTGCAATAACCTGCCTTAAATTCTTAACCGTTTGACCGATTTTAACATATTAAGTATCGTTGCAAAGAGCATTCCTTGGGTAAAAAGAATCAACCAAAATACAGTTAATTTAGTTGAATCCTTCTCGGCCAGGGGGCTAGTTTTGACACTAAGATCCAAATCCTAAAAAAATCAAAAAAATCAAATGGAATGATATGACTTTTTCTATATGAATAGGCCAAATAACACCCAAAGAGGCCAGTGAAAACCGTTTTTCAAAATCTCGTTCCTGACCTCAAATATTGGGAAAATGAAATTAATTAATTAATTAATCAAAATGCTTAAATTGTATTTTATTTGACGTATTTCCGGTATTTGTCGATTTGTTTGCAAAAGGACCCGACACTTTTAGGTAGGCCTTGGAAAATTAGACAAATGAAACACGATGCATTATAAAATAATAACAGCTGTACTTTGTAAATTATTCTGCTGTTTACATTCAGAAAATGCAGTTTTTTGAATTTGTAATCTTTTCTAAAATGCCGATTTCTAACCAAGAAGCATTTAATATGCTGGCGGCGATGGTTCGTGGTCGATTCGAACAACGCGAATAGAAGATGTGGTCGCGTTTTGAAATTATTCAAAATATATCGACAGTATATTAAATGCTTCTTGGTTAAATCGGCATTTTTCTGCACTTTCTGAATGTAAACACAGCAGAATAATTTACAATTTACGGCTGCTATTTTTTTTATAATGCATCGTGCTTCATTTGTTTAATTTTCCAAGGCCTACCTAAAAGTGTAAGGTGCTTTTCTTTCGCGCCATCGACAAATACGGGAAATATTAATTAATTATTAATTAATTAATCTCAGTTTCCCAATATTTGAGGTTAGGAACGAGATTTAGAAAAACGGTTTTCACTGACCCCTTTGGATGTTGTTTGGTTACTTTTTCATAAAGAAAAAGTCATATCATTCCATTTGATTTTTTTAGGATTTTGGATCATAGTGTCAAAACTAGCCCCTTGGCAGAGAAGGATTCAACTAAATGAACTGTATTTTGGTTGATTCTCATTGTCCGTGGAATGCTCTGTTCAACCATACCAAATTTGTTGAAATCGGCCAAACGGTTAAGATGCTAAAGCAGGTTATGGCAAAACAATTGAACGCCCCACACCATCTTTGTTTTTGAAATAACTGAGTTTTTGTTTTTACGAAAATGATAGATAAACTGGTTCTCTTTAAAAATGCAAAAACAATTTTTTTTAGTTTATTATGAGAAATTTAAAGAAAATGCAACTTTAAAATTTACGCTGGCAGTTGCGCCGTCTGTTGGTCATTTTTAGAACTTGAAAATATTTTCGAGCGATTCTTCATGACCGATTTACCCAATAATTTTTTTACCCCTAAGTCATATGACGAACGGTTCTCGAGATATTGGGTCACCCGGTACATTGTGCGTTAGTCGATTTTCTTTTCCTTTTTGTCATGCATTGCTCTGTGCATACCATTGTATGCACACCACTCATAAAACCCCGGTCCATCTAGGTCAAAACAAATCAAAATTGAAACTGAGAATTTTATCATCTCTCCTCGTACACATTCGGCACATAAATCCGTGTTCTTCTATTTTTACATCATATTTCTTTTTCTAAGAATGATATCGTTACAATTATTGCGGTGCCTTAAACTAGAATGATATGGGCTTCCAATTATAAGTATATAATAAATAATATAACATAACTAACATAACTAATCTGGTATTAATGCAGTTGTAACAGTCCCTTCAAAATCGCGCAATAATTATCCGCGCAGAGTAAAATTCATTACGCGAGAAACTTTTTTGTTTTTTTCTAGAATTGTATGACATATTTCGAATGAATTATGTCTTTCAGACGGAATTCTCGAGAAATGGTTTTTTATTTCCTTTTGTCAGAAGTTTTACTGAATAGAGCGACTTCAGGAACACTAAAACGCGGAAAGGAAATTATTATATTTCAAATAATTATCACTAATCGATTTTCAAATGGTGTCTCTAAGATTTAAAAAACCATTAAACATACAAAACTCAAAATATTATATACAAGGTTAGTCAAAAGTATGGAATATCTATCTTATACCTTCGTTAATATGAATTGTAGAGCAAAATATTTTAATTGAGGAGTTGATGTTGCATTACAAATCCGCATGCATTTTTTAGAGTTATCCAAGGTAGTCTAGACTCCTATCTCAAGGATCTTCAAGGGTAACGGTTCATTTCGAGAGAACCAAATGTAGGATTAGAATAAATTATTAAACTGCATTGATGTTTAATAGGTAACAGATCGGACACCAGATATCCTATGAGTTTTGAGCTTCTTTTCAAAATGAGGAAAATGAACTTAATCACCGAAGAACTTTTTGTGCAGGGAAGGACGTTAATTCTGACCACCACTCTTAAGAATAACACTATCCTTTCTCAAAACTCCCCACTTCGGGAGGTCTGACGATTATCAACGGTCTAGTGAGCGTCATGGGCCCAAAGAACCTTAAAAACCTGAAAGTGGCTCCAACTCTTCGCGCTTTCCAATTTTCAGGAAATGGTTTTGTCAACAAAACACAGACTAAGACTAAAGTCTTGTTAAAAAGTTGTACCGGGTTGTGATCTACTCTACAATTAGTGTGTTAGAATTTCTCTTCAAAGCATCACTGTCGTTTAGTCGCATGCATAAAGTAAAATACGTTTTTGTTCTCGCTCCATTGGTACGATGGTGGGAACACATCGTGGTGGAGTCCCCTAATATTCTCCACAGTGCAGTGATCTAAAGCAAAAGGTGATAACGTTGGTTAGTTAGGAAGTATTTTTACTTCTCTCCAGGATCTTCTCCAGGTCCCAGTGGTTGATGAACTGCTCCCACCTGAAGTTCCCTCGTGCGTACCGTCTCAGAACCATCTCTCCGAGTACGATTATTTTTAGCCACGCTTCGTATGACTTACAAACGGAACTTAGAATTATCGTGCCTCCTGGCTTTAGCGTTTTCAGCAGATCGTGTAAGAGATCCTCTTGGTTTACGGCGAAGTGTATCACCAAGTTACAGACGATCACGTCGTACTTCTCGACGTTATTCAGCGCGTGCTCATCGAAGCTTTCCCAATGGTACGTGAGGTGCTTTAGGCTGGGATCAAGTTTGGCGTGCTCTCGGGCCACCTCTATTGCGCTTCTGTTGATGTCTATGGCGGTTACGTTCGGGCAGGCTCTCGCGAGTGGCTCGGTCAGTATTCCTCCTGTCGGTGCCCCAATGGAAAATTTGTCGATCAAATGACTCACTTACCACCGCACCCCGCGTCTAAAACTACCAAACCGGCACGTAGCTGAAATCTTCCGTCGTCGTCAGTTGCGAGACCCTTCGCCACGAGGACGTCCTTGATGTATTCAAGGGCGCGCTCGTTTAGCTGCTGTAGGGGTTTAAGGGGCGAGTTCACATCCCACCACGAGTTGTTCTGTGCGGTGAAGAACCTGCTATGCTCGACGTTCACAGTTTTCGTTTCAATTACTTCGGCCATTACCAACTGTTACGCGTACGATCACGAAGTTGGCCGCTTCCAATCACTTATCGTAGATAACTTATCGCAAGTGCGTAGTTTTTACTGAGCCACGCAGTTTCATACTTTGTTACTGTCGATAATTGCGCAATTTCCATTTCCATTTGTTGGTAAACATTGATTCCATTATTTTTAATTGTCATCCTGAACAGTTATCAATCCTCTGACCTTGAATCATTATAAAAGATCGACTGGTCAAGGGTGTCTTGAATTTCTGGAGCGCGGCTTCTTATTCCGTTCTCATTTGGTACCGGAAGTTTTTCGATGGCGGATGTTTTTGCAGAAACGTCACTGATACCTGTTGGAGTGATGATGTACCCGAGGTTTTCTTTTTCTTGCTTTCAAATGGCATTGCTTTAAACGTATGGGAATGCGTGCCATGATGTCCAGGTTACCCGGACTAATAAATTGGACCTTCACGCCATCGATTAGGCTCTGAAACTCGAAGGGGGGATTCCTTAACCCAAACGGCATTCTTTTGCACCAAGATACACACGAAGGCGATTTCGTCTCTGTGTATGGCTGCGACTGTAAGTCTATCGTTGACATGACGAGGCCGCGCTCGGCATGTAGGAGACCATCAATCCGTGGAGTATGTAGCTGCCTGGAATGGTCAACGCACTCAAATTTGTATAATCCATGTACATCGTGTGCTTTCGCCTGGTTTCGGGACCATGACCACAGGTGAAGCCCAGGGTCACTCGCATTCCTCGATCGCGTCCAGCTTCAGCATGCGATTGAGTTCCTCCTGCTACTTGGTGGCGTTAATGCAGTATGAAACTTACAGTTCCTTGTAGTTTGTTTTGTTGGTAAGGTTTTCACTTTTCATATTTGTTTGTTTTGCCGCTAGAGGTCACCTGAATGTACTTTTCTGTATTTGACTCTCTTGAACGTCCTTAATTTTTTACGTGCTTGGTACTTTTTCCGTTAGAGGAGATTTTGCGCTCGTGGTGTTTGCTTGTTTAATTTACCTACCAGAAATGGGATTAGTATTGGCTATTGTGTTATCTTCTTTTGAGTTTTTCCCGTTTTCTAGTGTAGTAGCGTGCTCCATAGGATACGCTTTAAGCGGATTTTATCTTTTAAAATTACTAATTTACGCCCTGGTATGTACAAAATTATGATTCAGCATTATTTTAAAGTTGTATATGTCGAAGTCGACAATATTGCTTTTCCGAATGAAAAGTCATTTAGATTACTGCTTTTAGTCAAGTTTTGATTACAATCGTAGATTTTTTTCGCATTTATATGCCATGCCGTTCATTCCCTCCCTCTCCGTTTGTGTTTGTTTTATATGATTGCAGATTATTGGCAGATAGTACCCTTCTGAGCTCGATATGGCTGTGGCTACGATTCAAATGTAATATTTTAACTTCGGTACCATTCCGATAAAATTTTACACAACAAAATTTCGTATAAACTTATCCTTTAATGAGAACACCCTGGATATTTTGTTGTACCGGGTGACCCAATAAGACTGTCCCTCGGCAATATCTAGGGAACCGCTTGTCGTATGACTTAGGGGAAAAAAAAATTATTGGGTAACTCGGTTATGAAGAATCGCTGGAAAATGTTTACAAGTTCTAAAAATGACCACCAGAGGGCGCAACTGCACATTTTTAAAGAGAACTAATTTATCTATCATTTTCGTAAAAACAAAAACTCAGTAATTTCAAAAACAAAGATGGCGTGGGGCGTTCGATTGTTTTTGCAATAACCTGCTTTCACTTCTTAACCGTTTGACCGATTGTAACAAATTTGGTATCGTTAAAAAGAGCATTACTTAGGAAACTAGAATCAAAATATAGTTTAATTAATTAATCTCATTTTTCCAATAGTTGAGGTTAGGAACGAGATTTTGAAAAAACGGTTTTCACTGGCCTCTTTGGATGTTATTTGGCTACTTTTTCATAAAGAAAAAGTCATATCATTCTATTTGATTTTTTTGATTTTTTTAGGACTTTGGGTCATAGTGTCAAAACTAGTCCTCTGGCGGAGAAGGATTCAACTAAATTAACTATATTTTGGTTGATTCTCATTGCCCGATTGCTCTTTTCAACCATACCAAATTTGTTCAAATCGGTCCAACGGTTAAGAAGGTTATTGCAAAAACAATTGAACGCCCCACACCATCTTTGTTTTTGAAATAACCGAGTTTTTGTTTTTACGAAAATGATAGATAAACTGGTTCTCTTTAAATATGTGAAACATTTTTTTTTAGTTTATTATGAGAAATTTAAAGAAAATTCAATTTTAAAATGTAAGTCATATGACGAACAGTTCTCGAGATATGGCCGCGGAACAGTCATATTGGGTCACCCGGTACGCAATGTACAAGTTTCTCACAACCTCAAACCTAACTTGGAAGAAACCTTTAATACCATTCCAACTATTATTATTTTACATAGCCCCCCCCCCCCCCCTCTTCCACTACCAAAGTGAATTCACGCTGTCCGAAAAAAGTTGAGGACGGTAGCAAAATAGCAGCGGAAAAGCACGACAAAAGCAATTGTGGATTACCGGCACGTTTGAAATACCCGGTATTTGAGATAAACATTTGCGTATACCTTTTATACGGGATCAGTTCCAACTAGGTAATTGACAGGTAGCAATCTCCGATTCGGAAACGAGTGTTGGCATTCAGAACACGGTCGTTTTTTAACACAGACACTCCAATGCTGGTAACGTAAATGGGTTTCGGATTGTGATATAGCTAAAAAATAGGTAATTAAATTAAATCATAGGGCACGACCTAAAAAGAAACGCTATAACGAATTAGGAAATGTTATATAAATAATTTTACCTCAAAATGATTCAGCCAAGCCATATTCACGTTATCACTCTTAGATAAATTATTTAGACAATTTCAACTTGATAGATCTGAAATTTTCCGCTTCAGATATCAACAAAGCATTTCATTCGTAAAAGCAAAAGTGAGATATTGTCAATCCCAATGATCCAACTACTTCTAACACACTAAAAGCGCATTCAGCCTGTCGCCCAACCCAGGAGTACATTCAACGAAAGAACGGGACGTTGCAACTTACGGGAAAATGAGTGCACATTTTCGGTTGAGGATTATGAACAGATGATGTGTAAGGTAGACATCTTGAAATCTTGACAGAGTTCGGACCAGGGCCAGGGCCGTTAGGGCCGTTGGGGGCCTAACAGAAGATTTCAGTTGTACTGATCTAGTCGAACATAAAACCCAGCTGGAAGATAATATAGAACCAATTCAACAAACATTTTACCCGGTATCCCTAGCATTGTTCAAAGAAATCGACCTCGAACTTCAGGAAAGGTTGGAGAAAGGCGTAATTAAACCATGATGAGTCCTTGGAGCAACCCAATTGTGATGAAGAAGAAGCACTGGTTAATTATAGTAGATAATGTATTAAGGGATAAAACAAGAGTATAATTCCCTGAGGGAACAGTAATACTCCGAGCGACGTAGTCGCGAGGGTATTGCGTTTCCCGAGGGGAATTATACTCCGTTTTATTGCTTCGTAAGATCATGACAATCATGACACCCGTGATACACTGAGAAACCCTTAGGTCATCCTTGCATCGGGATTTTAGAGACCCTCAGGCTGTTGAGGTGCTTAAAATGCTTGAGCGGCGCTCTGAACTTTGATGCCCTTGAGAATCTCAAAGTTCTTGAGCTTGAGGTGCCTGACGCTGGTGGGGTCGTGAGAAAATTGAAACCTTTTTGAGATGCATGGAAACCGAAATAGCCTTATCAAATCTGAGGCTCTTGGGCCCTTGAGTCCTTTAAAATGCGAACAGTCTTAATCTTAAAAATTGTCAAAACTGGCCATCCAATATTGAATCCCTTTTACCCATTTAATTAAGACAGTTTGACTAATGAATCGGATAAACTGCATATTTTGATGCTACCAACTTCTGCGGGTATCACATGCTGTAGATGTTCTCCGAGTTAATACCTACATTGTGACAAAAATGCGGTATCATACAAAGAACTAAAATCCACCGTTTTTACTTTGAATCCCAGTGACCAGCTCTAAAAGTAATTAGAGTTATCTTACAAAAAGGCACTATGTATCAAAATTAAAATTTACGTTAACAATAATTATCCCAACGTTCCGTTACAGTTTTAATGTACTTAAGTGGGAGCAGCACAAATTACGAGTCTGTGCGTACAAATTTGCAAATGATATTTCAATTAAAAGCAAAGTATAAAGTTTCTCGTACTTTTTTTCTTTAATGAAGTAATTTAATTACTACGTAAAAATTTCAAAGCTCCGTTAAGAGCTCTTAAAAATCGAATGCAATATCCGGATTTTGTACAAGAGCTTAGTTCTTAAGCTTCGTGTTTTATTTTACAAGCACAATGGACGTCATTAGTCGCGCATCGTAAGAGGCGAATTACTCATCATCGGCCGATATTAAATTTTGTTTAGTATCAAATTTTAATTACAAAACGCTTTTTATACGACCCGATTGGGTATCTCATCCGTTATTATTTAGGGCTCAAGGGCTGAGAATGCTTCAAGGTCCAGAAGGGAAAATCAAGACTGGCGCCATTAAAATTTCTAAACTGACGAAAGAGGCACGGAAACTTGTCACATTTTACGGAGTTACTTTTCTAGTGACTTTCAGACCTGGTGACTTTTTGATTTAGAATCGGCCCTATTGAACTTAGTTCATAGCTGAGTTTAAAACCTAGTTACATTTCTAGGTACTTTTTCGCATTTAGTGACATTTTCTAGTGACTTTTTGAATCAGAATCGGTCCTATATAAGCTTAACAAACCCTAAGTTAGATCCATACTTGCAAAGATTCGAACCCCCGCAGCAGAGTTTCAAACCGACTAACTTTCAAACCAAATGGCTTTTTGATTTAGAATCGGCCTTATCTAACGCGACAGTTTGAAACCGGTGACGTTTTACTAACTTTTGGCATCTAGTGATATTTCTAGTTACTTTTTCGCTTATACTGACTGCACCTAGTGGCTTTTTGATTCAGAGTCAGCCCTTAAAAATCCTAGTTCAGAAACATACTAGCAAAGATTCGAACCCATGCTGCAGAGTTTCAAACCTGGTTACTTTTCTAGTAACTTTAAAATCTAGTGACGTTTTGATTTAGAATCGGCCCTATTTAGCGCACGGGCCCTAGCGAAGTTTCAAACCTAGTTACTTTTCTAATGCCTTTTTCGCGTCTAGTGACGTTCTCTAGTGATTTTTTGATTCAAAATTGGCACTATATAACCTTCATAAACCCTAGTCCTGAACCATACTTCCAAAATTCGAACCCAGCAAAGTTTCAAGCCTAGTCACTTTTCTAGTAACGTTCAATTAGAGACTTTACACGGCGATTCAAAATTGAGTGCAAAGATTTTAAGGGCGCATTTACCAACCAAAGATAAGAAATTTCTTTTCATGTAATCGTATGTCCTAACTTGCTCGGTTTTCTAGATACAGGGTGTAAACATTTAAAAAAAAAAAACTGTTTTTATTTATTTTATTTCTACTAAAGGAAGGCCTTAATGACGACAAATAATCCTACAAAATTTTATTTAAATCGTCTGAAAGGTTTTTGAATGATTGATAAAAAACAGATTTTTTTAGAAACACCTGTATCTAGAAAACGAAGCAAGTTAGGACATACGATTATATGAAAAAAAATTACTTTTGGCTAGTAAAAATACGCCCTTAAAATCTTTGCACTCCATTTTGAATCACCCTGTATAACGCGCTAGTTTCAAACCTAGTTACTTACTTTTTCGCATCTAGTGACTTGTCTAGTGACCTTTCTTGAGCGTTCTAGTGACTTTTCCAGTGACTTTCCTAGTGACTTTTCAAATGACTTTTCAAGTAACTTTTCTATTGACTTTTCTAGTGTCTTTTCTAGTAATTTTTCTAGTGACTTTTCTACTGTTGTTTCTAGTGACTTATTTAGTGAGTGTTCTAGTGACTTTTCTAGTGACTTTAGTGACTCGTCTAGTGACTAGTGACTGATTTCAACTTGTCCACCGCGTTGGTCGTGTTGGGAAGCAAAATGTTCTAACTTGCTCGGTCTTCTAGATACAGGGTATAAACGTTTTTTTTAAAAAAAACGGTATTTATTTATTTTATTTCTACTAAAGAGAGGCCTTTACGACGATAAATAATCCTACAAAATTTTATTTAAATCGTCTGAAAGGTTTTTGAATAAAAAAAACAGATTTTTTTAGAAAAACTTGTATCTAGAAAGCGAAGCAAGTTAGGACATACGATTTTATGAAGAAAATTTCTTATTTTTGACTGGTAAATACGTCCTAAAAATGTTTGCACTCAATTTTGAATCACCCTGTATAACGCGCCAGTTTCAAACCTAGTTGCTTACTTTTTCGCATCTAGTAACTTTTCCAGTGACTTTTCGAGTGAGTTTTCTAGTGACTTTTCTAGTGACCTTTAGTGACTTTTCTAGTGACTTTTCTAGTGACTTTTCTAGTGTTTTTTCTAGTGACTTTTCTAGTGACTTTTCTGTTGTGAATTTTTTAGTGACTTTTTTAGTGACTTTTCTAGTGAGTTTTCTAGCGACTATTCTAGTGACTTTTCTATTGAGAATTTTTTAATGACTTTTCTAGTGACGCTTTCGGTGACCTTTCCAGTAACTTTTCAAGTGTTTTTCTACTGACTTTTCTAGTAACTTTTCTAGTGACTCTTCTAGTGATTTTGTCGTATCTAGTGACTTTTTGGGTAAACGCTGTCCTATATAACTATTGTACCCATATCTGTGGGTTCTAGTAACGTTTAAACCTATAGTAACTGATTTAGAATCAGCCCTATACAGGGCTATTCAAAATTGAGTGCAAAGATTTTAAGGGCGTATTTACTAGCCAAAGTTAAGAAATTTTTTTCATATAATGTCCTAACTTGCTCAGTTTTCTAGATACAGGGTAAAATCGATTTTTTTAATTTTATCCCTAAAAGGAAGGTCTTTATTATGACAAATAATCCTACAAAATTTTATTTAAATCGGCTGAAAGGTATTTGAATGATTGATCAAAAACAGACTTTTTTTTAGAAAAACCTGTACCTAGAAAGCGAAGCAAGTTAGGACATACGATTATACTTAAAATAATTTCTAGTGACTTTTCTAGTGAGTTTGCTAGTGACTTTTCTAGTGACTTTTCCAGTAACTTATCCAGTGACTTTCCTAGTGACTTTTCAAGTAACTTTTCTATTGACTTTTCTAGTATCTTTTCTAGTGCCTTTTCTAATGACTTTTCTACTGTTGTTTCTAGTGACTTTTTTTAGTGACTTTTTTAGTGACTTTTTTTAGTAACTTTTCTAGTGCCTTTTCTAGTGACTTTTTTTAGTGACTTTTCTAGTGACTTTTTTAGTAAATTTTCTAGTGACTGTTCTAGAGACTTTTCTAGTGATGTTTCTAGTGATGTTTGTAGTGAATTTTTTAGTGCCTTTTCTAGTTACTTTTCTAGTGACTTTTCCAGTGACTTTTCTAGTGACTTTTTCAGTGACTTTCCTAGTGAATTTTCAAGTGACTTTTCAAGTAACTTTTCTATTGATTTTTCTAGTGTCTTTTTTAGTTACTTTTCTCGTGTTGTTTCTAGTGAGTTTTTTAGTGACATTTCAAGTAACTTTTCTAGTGCCTTTTTTAGTGATGTTTCTAGTGACTTTTCTAGTGACTTTTAAAGTGACCTTTCCAGTAACTTTTCTATTGAATTTTTTTGTGACTTTTCTAGTGACTTTCCTAGTGACTTTGCTAGTGGCTTTCTGAGTGACTTGTCTAGTGACCAGTGACTGATTTCAACTTGTCCAACGCGTCGGTCGTATTGGGAAGCAAAATGTGTTCTCTGCCAAAATGCAAAATTATAATTAAGGCGCCACATTTTACCCAAGTGACGCAAATTAATTCAAATAGGTGCACATAATCGTTCTACTCAACGACTCTGCTAATCGTGTTAACATGATGAGTATGTGCCTGATTGGAAATGTCATGTAATTAACTTGTCAAAATTTTTAATTGATATATACGTATTGCCCTTCTCGTTTCTATAACAGGTCAATTTTACGTAAATCTTGTATCCATTACTGAGTTTTTAGGGGGAGTTCGAGTCAAATATGATATTTTAACGAAAGCACGCAAGTAATAAGAGAACTCGGCGCATTTCTTTGCGAATATCAGATTACTGCAATTTTAAACAGATTTATGTTTGCTCAAAGCTTCAATAAAAAGTTTAGCCATTTGAAACATTAGATAACAATGATGCGCAAATTGGAACGGCAAACTTTCCTTCTTTTCGTTATTAAAATATCTTTATCTTACTCGCCTTTGACGTCACTAGCGATCGTCCCGCATTAAAATCCGAAAACACTTGAGAATTATTTAAATCTGTTTCGTATTTACATTAGCGTCGATTTACGGCTGAGCATTCTCCCCGAGCCCAAACCGTGACCTGAGGCAGGGAGCGCGCGACGAAAGTAAATAAATTAGAACAATGATTTCCGATATTCACTAAATACAGGAAGGATCGCGTAATAAATACGGTACCCGAAACGATATCGGAAATTTACTTTGGAAAAGTTTTATTGAACAGATTATTAATTCGGCGCGTTGTGAACTTTTTAGGTGCCCAACAGTCGGCGCGCAGGATCGAAATGCACGCATCTGGCTTTAATGGGGAGCACGACTTGTCACTATTGCCAGTTAATTATATTTCGAAAATTCGCGCGATTGTGAAAAAGTTTTCGCTCGCCCACCGCCCCTCGGGTTCAAGCCAATGGAAATTTCATATCTAAATAAAGTACGTACAAGAGTAGATTGTGTAGAGGCTTCTATGCTAAAATAACTTCGCGAAACTTTGTCGAGCTTTGACATTTCCGTAAATATATAAACTTCGATACATATTTGGCAGAATTCAAAGTTGAAATCAGATTTTCACGGTACGGACGTCACAAAGTTAGATTTGGGTTATTTCAGACATAACCATAAAGGAGACTAGAGAGAGAGTTTATTAAAAACAGTCGCATTTGCGGAGGGTTTTTTTGCGTGTCGACCCGAAGATGGATTGATTGCGTTTTTATGATGCGATAATTAATAGAATGTTGTAGTTTGACTGAGAGGGATGCGTAGGAAATCCTCTTGGGCGAAAAAAAGTTTAGCAACATCAATTTCTCAAAATGAAATTAATCGCGTGACCGAATATTCGAGCTTTACGCAGAGGGCGGCAACGGAAAATGCGATCAAACTGCAACGGCTGACCACTATCACTTACAATGGTATTATAGGGGGTTGACACATTCTTATTGTAACTTACTGTGCAAAAATCATGGTTACGTATAAATTGAAAGACCGGGCATTTCGAAGCTGTCAAAGATTTAAAAAAAAGTTTGTGAATAATCTAATTGACGGAAAAGTCGTAAAGCTGAAAATTATCCCGGACTGCGGCTTGCGGGGTGCTCAATCTCATGTTACCAGCCCTATTCTCTGCGTTCCAGGCACCAGCATCCCACCCCGCTGGGTTCGAGGTCTTAGTTTCCACTTTCTCGGCTTGGTCCCAATTTTCCATTTAGTAGTTTTACGTTTTCAATTTTTTCAGTTTCTAGTCTCCATTGCCAGTTTTAAATTTCTACGAATACGAAGAAAACCATCAAACCTGAAGCCAGGAAACTCCCAAACTCTGGTTTAGTAACGGGAATCTGTTTTTTTTAGGGTTTTCTGTTGTTCACTGTACCTCATAATATGATCAAAGTAATCCAATTTTTCTCATTTCTGCCTTCACGCAATAATTGTAACGGTAGTCAGTGCTAGAATGCCTGCTCGTACTAATACAAAATCCTAGGTCTCATATAATGAATGGATCCTTTGATTTTGAATATGAAGCGCTGTTGCATAATTACGCGCACCCGCGAGTCTTAAAAGAAAGGTGCCCCTGAAGTTTCTTCTTTGGTATAGAGGTTTATCACAAATTAGCCACTGACTATTGCATGACATTTGCAATATTCGGTTCTACCTCTGAAGATACGGAAACAACAGATACTGCAGAAACTGCAGGAACTACAGAAACTGCACAAGTTGGAGGAAATGCACAAGCTCCAGGAACTGCTGAAACCGCAGAAACTACAACAAGTACAAGAACAGGTTTCCAATCCTTCGTCGAAAACCCCTCTAATCAAAAATCTTCCCCTGTTCCTTGCAATAACAAAGCCAAACGCCTCACCGGCGGTTCCCTTTTCATTACCAATGACCACTCCCTTATCTGAAACGGTCCTTTCGGATCAGTCCGAGGAATCGATATCCTAGTACATAGACACCTCCCCTCCATTTCCCTTACACAAAGCGACACCTCCTAGCCACCTCCATCACTTCCACGTTATTGTCTGCTGTTCTCGTACTTTACAATGCGGCTCCCTTCAGCCAATTTACAAAAATTGACCCCCTTACGAATTTCCTGATCACTACCAATAAAAAGAAACTTCTTAGAGAACTGATCGTTATTTTTTATACAAATTAAAAAAGTTACTTTACCTTAATGATAGCGTTATCTGGAAACGATTAATTTCCTAGGGTTCAAATTGGTACGTACGAAACTTCTCGAAGTGATGGTGCCTTAAAGCCGAACCGGGATCTTCGGAAGGACTACTGCTCAATGTTTTTTTCTGATTCGTTCTACGATTGCCGCTTCTGGTGTAATTGATCGGACATTATTATTATTATTTCTCACCATTTTTTCTCTCAAACTCTATTAACGAAACGTCCTCCCGGCTAAAGCTAATTCGTTTCCAATTCCTTGAGGACTTAAAAATGGCGAGCTACACGTAGATTTCCGCTGACAGATTAGCTCTTAGTGACAAAAAACAATTTGCTTCGGATCTTGCACTTGACGTTCCGACGGTCTCAAACCGAATGCCCTACTGCTATTCTCCGGAACACGTGCCTACTCTTGCAGTTTTAATAGGACCACTCATAATATGGCGCTAAGGGGTTAAAGTGTTCATTTTCTGTATTAACCAATTGGCGGCTCTTGGTCGAACGAATCACGCGCTTCTAGGGGCCGTCGATCAGAGCCAACGAAAAAACTGACACCTAGTGCTTCTCACGAAACTGTTTGCTATCATCTTGAGTAACCCTGATTTCTCTGTTTTGGTCACGTAAGGAACATTAAGATTGTATTACCACCCGTCAGACAGGCGCTGACAACTTTATCAAAGCAATTACTCTGGAACCATTGATTTGTAAAATCTAGATCGCCAATTTGATCAAGAACCTATTGAATATTCAAAATTTGAATCGACCATGCAAAAACTTACCACAAACCAAACGTGACTGTCCACAATTGAGCTAAAGCACATGTTCCGGCATCCACACCACTCATCCTCACCATCCCCTCAAAACATGTCCATCCCCATAAACGGAGTATTAATCAGTATACTGAAAGGTCAGCTACCTTCCCCCAAAAGGTTACCATGAAACTGCTAGGGGTAATGGAGCGAGAATTATAGAACATCCTTTATAGGGTAATAGAATCTCCGTATACTGGGGGTTATTTCAACCCCCCCAGGTCCTCCCGGTGCTACATTCTTCTCCCACAGTGTTTTTGTGTTAGCACTCACGCGATCGTTTTCGGGAAAAGGGCATCGCACCTAAAACAGTTATCCTGTACTCTAGAATCTCCTCACGAAAGATAGATTCCATTGTCATTTCCCATATCCTCTAGTACCTAGGGGTATGGGGAAGTATGACATAAAGTGCTCGGCGCTCGAGCGCTTTTTTCTGCCGACGAGCGTTTTTTCCGCTCGCCAGTGCTTTTTCCGCTCGCGAGTGGTTTTTTCCGCTTCCGAGCGCTTTTTACGCTCTTGAGCAGTTTTCCCGAGCACTCACGATAAACCGCTCGGGCACTTTTAAAAGTGCTCGAAGCTCACAAGCGGTTTCACTTTGGCCAGCATTTTTGAGAAAATGAAGAGTGCTCGTCGCTCGAGCGTTATTTTTTCGCTCGTGAGCGCTTTTCACCGCCCTCACGGATCATAAGCGCCGCTCCCGAGCACTTTTTCTGATCTTGAGCGGTTTTTCTTCCGTTCTTTAGCGGTTTTTTCCGCTCCCGGTCGCTTTTTCCGTTCTTGATCGTTTTTCCGCTCACGAGCACTTTTTCCGAGCGCCCACGATAAACCGCTCGATCACTTTTAGGAGTGCTCGGAACTCGTAAGCGGTTTCACTTTGGAAAACATCTCGATGCTCGCTAGCATTTTCGAGAAAATAAAGAGTGCTCAACGCTCGAGCGGTTTTTTTCGCTCGTGAGCGCCTTTCACCGCCCTCGAGCGCTGAAGGATCAAGCGCCGCTCCGGAGCGCTTTTTCTGGTCTTAAGCGGTTTGTTTCTGCTCGCGAGCGTTTTTTCCGCTCTTGAGCACTTTTCCCGAGCGCTCACGATAAACCGCTCGAGCACTTTCAGGAGTGCTCGGAACTCGCAAGCGGTTTCACTTCACCTCAAGCGCTGAAGGATGAAGCGCCGCTCCCTAGCGGTTTTTTTCTGCTCCCGAGCGCTTTTTCCGCTCTTGAGCGTTTTTCCGCTTACGAGCACTTTTCCCGAGCGCTCACGATAAACTGCTCGAGTACTTTTAGGAGTGCTCGCGAGCATTTTTGAGAAAATACGAGTGCTCGTTTCTCGTCACTCGAGCGGTTCTTTAGAAAGCTCGCCCCAGCTCTGACGAACCGTCGGTTACCTTACCAAAAACATCCTTTACTGGGTAACAAAATCTCCCTATACAGGGGGGGGGGGGTGTATTCCAAACTCCTCGGGCCCCCCGGTGCTACATTCTTCCTCCTCAGTGAATAGTGTAGCTGTCCCGTAGAGTTTCGAATCCTCCTCAGGAAAGATAGATTCCACTGTCCTTTCCCATGTTCTCTAGTGCCGAAGGATCTGGGGGGGGGGGGGGGGGGAGATTCCATACCATGAAAATGCTAGGGATAATAGAGCAAGGATTATAGAATGTCCTTTACTTGATAATCGAATCTTCATATACTGGGGAGTATTCCATAGCCCCCAGACCCCCCGGCGCTACATTCTTCCCCCACAGTGTTAGCACTCACGTGATCGTGTTCAGGAAAAGAGCATCGCACTTAAAACAGCGCTCTTGTAGGGTTTGGAATACTCATCTGGAAGGGTAGAATCGACTGTCCCTTCCCTCACTTACTAGTACCGGAGGGTCTGGGGGGTTTAGAATACTTCAAAGACCATTCAGTGGTTAGACATGAGAGGTTCCACCCTGTATATACAACTTACGACGATACAGACATTTTTGAGAGTTGGCAACCATGCAATTTCTAGGTGGGGAAAAGCTGTCTGCGCCACCTAGAAAGTACGAATGTGGGTTACGTTTGGGGTCTTGTCTTGAATGGCGGTCGTGAACGCGTCGCTCCATAAATGTTTGTTGTTATTTTGTGTTATTTAATACTGGTAGTAATTTTGGCATTTCTTTATATCGTATTTGTGTTTTGTATGCCGCATTTTATATTTTTGTGTGTGTTTGAATCTCTGTTTTTAAAATTTACTTGGTTTAACCGCAATGCAGAATCACATATGTGTTACCGTTATGCTATTGTCTGTAATTGTTTACGTTTTTGGTGTACTGCTTGCTAAATTTATGTTTATTGATGTTGATTACTTGGTCTTGTCCCTGAAGTAAAATTCATATAAGTTTTGATCGTTTTATTTTAACATGTGGAAATTACCGATTCGTTTGATGTATGTACTGACTTGTTGTTTGTTACTACCAATTTTCTCCGTGAATGAAGCAGTCACGGGGGTGGTAAAAAAACTGTAGTCAAAATTGAGTTACGACACCTAATTCTGTGATTGTCCTCGACATTCAACTGTAGGCTCGAAACCCCCGAAACCAGGGGCGGGCTACCCATCTTGTCGGAGCGGGATTAGGCTAATCAAAGCTCTACAGTTTAGAATTTATGTGCGATAAATGACTGGCGATTCAATAATTTCCACATCTCGTCTATAGTTTACCTACAAGGCCATGTAATTTTCCATCTTGCTTTTAACAAAAGGACTTTATTGCATCAAAGATGAGTCACATCCTGTGTATTTCACCCTTTCTTAGAATCTTGGTACTTGCTTACCTGACCCATAATTCCCAAAACCCGTTTTTAAGCTATATGTTACCTCTTGAAGTTTACCTGCTACTTTTTGTGATGTTACAATTTTATGTTACGCATTCACATCGGTACAAACAATTCATTTTACAACACAATTTGATATTAATTTGACGGCTGGTTTTTTTTATTGGTAAGTCTTTTTTTCCCAGCCTATCTCTATTTTTATTCGGTGAACTACCATTTTCAAAGTTTATTTTTGCAATGTAATTTTTAAATTCCCGAGCTTTCACCATCTTAATATTTGCGATCATTATCAAACAAACTTTTCACAATTTCAGTGTTTTATTTTACGTTCCTTGCCTACTGTGTGTGAAGTCATAGCTTTGTTTACAACTAACGTAAGGGCCTTAGATGTACTTTTCAAATTTAAGCGGGATCTTGTTTAGTTTATAAGGAAATAGTCATTCGGGTGGCCATTTTTAAACGTTGCCGGGTTGACTTTATTTCCGTGTTCTTGTAGTGTGTAGTTAGCGTAGAACCTGGGGGTTAAGTACACTACAGACCCCAAAAGTATTTAAAAATTTGAGACACGATAAATTGGAATTAAAGTAAATAAGATTCCGAGTGTACGCCTCCTAAAGTATTTATCCTGACGGGTAATTCTCTTGGCCAAGGCGACGAAATTTTTGCTGGGTAAATCCCAGGACATGATCTTGCACCATAAAACAAGGTCACGCCTTAGTTAAGTAATCCAAGGAATCGCACACCACGACCTTGCACCGAAAAACAAGTGACGCCACCGGTAAATTCCGATCATCAAGGCCGCGACCTTGTGACGTCACAAAAGGTGGTGGAGACGGTATATCGTTCTACTGAAGACCTAACGATCTCTTAAGGAGTCGTTTTCTTGTTTCAACTTTTAAGAAATTTTGAAAGCTCCATTTGAAAAATTCCCCTCTCAGAATCGCGACAATGTTTCTGGAAAAAAACCCTTCATCATTATGTGGATTATGTGGAGAACTTCGAATTTGTTGTTTTTACTCAATTTGAAACGACATATAGGTTGATATAATTATGCAAGTGCTCTTTTGTGTAAAGTTTATTTATTTTTTTAATTGAATGGACAGATGTGTCAATATAAATGAGTTTAGATAATACTACCAAATAATGATAACATCTTTTTTACGTGAAAATGCAAGTATGCGTCGTTAAAAGTTTAAGGTTGAGCAAAAATCGTGCACAGCCAATTATTATCGATCCAGTCATGCACGTGTGTTTGTGAACTCACTAAATCCTGATTGGCTTGTTGATTTGGGCAAGCCGAGTGAAAATTTAAAAAAAAACGTTTGCAAACAGTTTGGGATTTTGAAGTCATTTTCAGTGACGAATAAACAGCTCTGCCACCAATTTCCATAAATCCGTAGTTCTTAACAAATTGCTCAAGAATCCCACTTAATAGGTACACAGCGTTTGGGGTAATTACTTCGTCAACCAAAACGGAAACGCTGATGGAAAGACGCGGCTTTCTGTCGAACGGTGAGACCCAATAAATTAACTTAATTAAATTTTAAGTAGACCTCATACACGGACATATTTTTTTTAATTCCTTACGATGCTGGTCCCCTTTTAAGCGCTCATAAATACATAGTCAAGATCCGCCCGATGGGGGCGCGGTAGCAATTAGTTAATGCAAATTTAACGTTAAATTAATACGAGGCGCTCATTAACGATATATCACTGCCTCCTTAGATAAGTAAACATGTGCACGTAGCCCTTCGAGAAGAATTTACAACCTCCCTTCTTAATTATCGCGTAACATGCGTAGCCTGCTGATAGCATCGGCATCCAAAAATAAAAAAAAACGTACGCCTTCTTATACGGCATTAGAAAGCGGGCACACGGAAGAGCTGTTTTTCGTAAACGTGATTTATGTTGGAATATTTCGAGTTGTAAAAACAATATGAGCTGAAACGGCTGAAAGTTTTGCCTTTTACTCGGGTTGTCTTAAAAGCATTTTTCTTCCCGTATATGTGTAGCGCGGGGCTGTCTCAATTCGCAAGTAAAATATCAGAACGTACACGATGCATACAAATTGCGCCACTTTAGCAGGAGAAAAATTCGCGTCGCTTTTCGCCACCGACTAATTTACAAACCGACGGTTTCCTCCCTCATTATTTCAATTTAATTACGCGCTCAAGTTTCACATTTTTTTTTATTTCCTTATTAACGTCTTACCTCCCTCGCGCGAAGAAGTTTTGTAAATAACGAGACCGCCATCCTCGCGCTGGTATATAAGGTTCAAACTTTGTTTTACAACGTAATGAACTTCCGCAAAATTCTTTTATTGCGGTAATGATAGATTATTTACATTGGGAGCGGTTGCATCGTTAAAGTTTAACACAGTGTAAACGTAGTTGGTGATTACTCTTCGTTTTATGGTAATTATTTACAAACACCGCTGAAAGGCACCTGTCCGACATGTTTGATTAGACGAACAACATCCACCAGAAGTGAGCAAATTTTGTACATTATTGAAGCTTCACTATACGGATTCAAACTCCGTTTAGGGGATGGACGTCATGTTTCGAGGGGATGGAGAGGTTTATTTTTTTTTCGATCTATATTTTACTGGTCAATGGTTTCCGAATGCGTCGTGTCCGGTTGATGACCTGGGAAAAGTTGTGAGCGCTAGTCTGACGGCCGATAATACAATCTCAATGTCTTTTACGTGACCGAAACAGCTAAATCAAGATTACCCATGATGCTATCATACAGTTTGGTGAGAAGCACTAAGTTTCAGTATTCCCGTGGGTTTTATTGGTGCACCTTACGCGCGGGTTCTTCGTTGTACTAAGAGAGACGCTTTAGCAGCACCACTTTGTGGGTGGTCTTTAATAAATTTCCAAAGGTAGGTACGGGTTCCGGAGGGACAGCAGTAGAGTATTCGACACCAGAACGTCAAGTGCGAAATCCCAAATAATTTTTTTTCGTTCATTAAGGGTTAATAAGTCGCGATTTTAAAATTATCAATTAATCACGGTCCAAATTAGCTCTAATCGAGAGGATGTTTCGGCAATCAAGTCACTCAGTGTCACAAAACGGTTCGAGAAAAAAAGAAGAGAGATATTAAAGTAAAAGTTTAATTTTATAATGTCCAGCTTTAAATCGCCGTCATGTCAGTTCGAGAAGTACCCTAGGAAAACCACCTCTACCAGATAACATTACAAATATGGTAGAGGACATAGAAACAGAAGAGAAATTGCAATCGGGAAGAAGAGGAAAATGCGAATATAGCGACGGATGACGAGGACAACGTCATACAAAGATCCAGAGGTGAAGTAGTAATGGAATTAGACTTTGAGACAGAGACTGATACATTAATTACTTAAAATACCGGAGGTGGGGTGTTCGAACCTGGGTTGAGGTGAATTTTTCATTAGTGGCAGAGATGGGAATTACCTTAGATCAGTTTCGACCATTCTGCCGGCTACTCCGAAATAGGTTTTCCTGCAGGTTTTCTAATTCGTAAGGTAAACACCGGAGTAGTATAGAAAAACTGAAGACCTTCTGCAGAGGCACCTCCAAAAAAAGCATTATGCGGGTCACTCTGTAATTGGGCGCAAGCCTGTTGAGGGCCCAGAACAAGAGACAAATAAAATAAATAAAATAAATAAAATAAATAAAATAAATAAAATAAATAAAATAAATAAAATAAATAAAATAAATAAAATAAATAAAATAAATAAAATAAATAAAATAAATAAAATAAATAAAATAAATAAAATAAATAAAATAAATAAAATAAATAAAATAAATAAAATAAATAAAATATGTAGAGATATAGGAAAAAAACAGCAGCCAGAGTATTAGAAGAAAAGGAGCAGGATCCGAATCAGAGGCAGAATCACAAACATGGGCAGAGTAACACCAGAACGCAGCAATGGCGGTAACTGACATCCACGACGAATGGGAGTTTGTCCAGTGTGAGAAACTCAGTAACAAAGACCGTGAAAGTAGGGAGCGGTACAGGTAGAGGCAATTCAGAAGACGACGGGGCAGGGGCCAGAGACATTGCCCGAGGGGTAGGAGAAGTAGAGACCTCAAGATGGAGCAGTAGCAGGTGTATGAGGGGTAGCAAGAAGAGAAGCAGAATAAGATCAGAAGGGAGGCTGTTCAAACAAATACCGAAGATGAATCTTAGTCGGAAACGAAAGCGGTGACGGTAGTATTAATGGGAAGAAATGCAACAAGAAATAGAGATGGAGATAGTGACACGAATCATACGGAAGAAATGGGAGAAAAACACAAGGCAGCTAAGCCAGCAGAGGTAGAGACAGACAAAGGTCGAGGTAGAAGGACCACCAGAAGGAGCGACAGGTGCTCAAATAGGAGAAGCGGCAGTGTTACGAGATGTAGCAGGAGGTACGTGTGGCAGAGGGGGTAAAGGAACAACAATGAGAAGGATTGCCTCAGCAGGACGAGTACTAAAACGAGCTGGAGTATACGCAGAAACAGAAGCAGATAGCGAAGAATAAGCATAAACGGAAAATAAATTGGCATTTGCAAGGTAGGAACAGACATAGGGAGCAGAACCAGTGACGGTAGTGTAGGTGAGAACGGAATCGAAAGAAAAAGGCATAGAAAGAGGCGTAGGACAAAAGTAAGGCCGCAGCAGGATCGGCAGGAGAAAGAGCAGAATGAAGGACAGAAGCAGATACCAATGACGGTAACAATAACCGATAGGTAATCTGGAGCGGGCCTGGAGCATATGGAAAGTGATACAGACAGAGCAGATGCAGGGGGCACGACAAATAGAGGCTTGAGATGGAGCATGGGGAGGGGGCAAGGTAGAATCCGGAGTGTAGAGGGGTACGGAAAAAGTCAGAGAAACAGATACTGATGAGGCATAATATTAGCACACTAGAACACACAAGACAGAGGAGAAAGAAGAAACAGTCAAATATCAACGAGCATATAGAGGCAGAGACAGAAGGGGTAGAGTATTTTCTAGGGAGTGTCTTCAAGTTCTGGGAGATATTCCCTACGCGTAAGTTCTTAAGGCTTAACGTTTTGGAAGAAAACGTAGAACCGGGAGGTCTGGGGGGTCTGGAATACTCCTCAGGAAGGAAGATCCGTTTGTCGCTTTCCATAACTTTATCACGGGATTTTTGAATGCTTTCCACATTTTGAAGAGAAGATTTGTTGACCTTGCCCTGTTAGTTTTAGGGAAAAGGCAATCGATTTCCCCTGTACCCGTATGGACTACCACCCAGGATGGAAGGTTCGGTAGCCGCTTTCCGAAAAACTATCACGAGGATCTTGAGTACTTTCCACATTTTAAGGGATCACGTAGCACCAGGGGGAATACTCCCCAGAAAAGAATATTTGATGACCCTATTCTGCTAGGAAAAAGGTAGTCGATTTCACCTGCATTGGGGGATATTGTATTGACTATTCCACACCCCCCAGACTGCCTGGTGGTACATTACCCTAAAATATTCATGAATTGCTTATGATTATTATCTGGAGTGCCGTCAAATTTTCCTTTCTTGGGAGATATCCTATACACGTGAGCTTTTGGAAGAAAGCATAGCATGGGGAGGAGCGAATTGTCTTTTTATTTGTTTTTTTGGGGAATGTTTAAAACCCCTCTGACCAAGCTCTGAAGTGTGTGTTTTCCAAAAGACTATGACAAGAATCCGGAATACTTTCAAAATTTTGAGGAAAAACGTAGCACAAGGGGAATACTCCCCAGCAAAGAAGATTTAATGACCCGGTCATGTTAACTTACGGGAAAATCTAATCGGTTCCACCGTTGCTGAGGGATATTGTGTCGGCTGGCCCCCCAAACCCCTTGGTGCTACGGCACCCAAAAATATTCACGTTTTGCTTATGGTTATTTTCTGGGGAGTACTGCCAAATTTTACTCTCCTGGGAGATATTCCATACACCTGAGTTCGTAAGACTTAACGTTATTGAAGAAAACGGGTATCTGAAGGACCTATATCAACAGGAGGTTCTTAAAGATATGCAAAGTGAATGCGAAGAGTATTTCCTGAAGAAATCTCTGAGAAGTGTCTTTGTACAGCTTCAAAAGTCAAAGAACTGTCTAAAGAATTATTGAATACTTTCCAAAAATCAAGAAACACTAAATCAAGAATTTCTCTTGAATCTCTGAGTGGGTTTTCCTTAATAATTTTTGTAATACCTGGCGAGAATTTAAAAAAAAAATTTCAAGAAAGTCCAAAACTGTTATTGAGAATATTTGGCTTCTGAAGGATTTTTGAGGCAGAATTGACGAAGAATCTCCAGAAAATGTAGTACGTTTGGATGTTTGCCTTCCGAGGTTGGTTCTCATCAAGCCAAAATCTCCCAAAAGTGCACTCTATCGCAATGGCGCACACGTTTCAAGGGGGTGAGCGAAAAGGGAACAACTATGACCAAAGCGAAATTTTCGGGAATTGAAACGGCAGAGTACTTAATCTTGACGTTTCGAGATTTATATCTTTTAGATGTGTTCAGCACAAAATTTGTCTTTCACTAGGCAGGATTCAGGTTGCCCAAATGATATTCAAAGCACCATAGCCGATCCGTGTGGATTTATCGTGGTCACGAAATCAAATTAGTTTTTAAACCAGCACCCAATAAATGGCCGTACACATCAAACGTATTCATTAGTCACTCGAACATAGAATTGGTTTTCCCGCGGAGTGCCCCAGTTGGGCTTTGTCTCTGTAGAGCACACGTGCAATTCAGTCCACTCGCCGCGGGGGTTGCCGGTGATAGCCCTTAATCTAAAACTGACAACCCTACAAAGGAGAAAATCTGCATTCGCTCCAACAGTCCTATCCACAACGTGAAGGGCACTCTGTCAATTCAGACAGGGTCTTCATTAAATCGGAACGCTTTTCGTTCCGGAAAATTCATGTAGACGCCGCCGTCGTAGAGCAGACGCGCGCGCGATTAAATTCTTCTTAACAGGAAACGCTTAGGAAATCGTTAAGATAGGTCTCCCTATAAATATTTAAAAGGGAAAACGAGAAAGCGAACGGTATTTTTAAGGGCACTCTCCATTAGTAAGCGCTACACTCTTACTTTCGCTTCCGATAAACGCTCGGTCATTGCTGATACTTCGATTGATTTCGGCATCAATCTAGATTAAATCAACAAACCCGCAATTAATTCTGAAGTTTCGTTAGGTTCGCTTTATACTTCTTTTCCACTTTGGATTTATGGCAATTTCGAACTATTAGTAATTCATTATATTATAAGGGAAGGCAATAAAGAAGACGTATGGTTACGTTTCTTTTCATGAGAATAAAAGCAAAGTATCCGCACAAACAAGGATTTGAACGGATCCTCGTATGAGAGAGACACGTCTACATCTAATTATTTATATGACTTACCCTTAGCCTTGGTCCAGCAAATAAATAAACAAGTGCTTATTCATGGTCGTCTAATAAACTGACGATTGAGAGTTCCCTGTTTGATTTAACTAAATTCGCAGTTTGCCTAATTAAATTAATGTCGATATAGATTATACCAAAATTTGTCCTATTACGTTGTGAGTAATCTTTTCGAGGCGTATTATGCTTTGTGCTAGTAGCTTGTTAGTTCTAGAAAACCTAGAACTCGGATACGTTAAAGATGAATCTTAAACCAGGAAGCTTTTTCCTAAGGATCAACCTCTAAATTGAAGTTGCTGGCTTGTGTCTTAAACTTTGAACGTAAAATTAATAGGGATGAAATCAAATATGCCAAAAGTTAACTATCGTTAAAAAAATCCGCGAAAATTTACAACGCAGAGGCAAGATAATGTAAGTCACAGTTTAGGGCATGTTAGAAGTTTAGGCTTTGGAATATTGCAGTTAAGCCCTAAACAGTAAATGAAGATCCTTTGACAATGAAAGCAGATTCTTATCAGATAGTTACGGTTATAATCAACAGAGGAGTTGAAAACCCTTATCGTAATTTGGGCTACACTAACTACAACATAGGACATTTACAGATGAAACAAAATTACTAGTCAAAATCAATCGAATAATCCTGAAGTAAAAGTCCAGGGCCCAGGGTCAGAGTGCAAATGCCACACAACAAGCGATCGATTGAAACAATTAATTAAAGAAATCTTAATTACTTTGAGGTGTTAATAATACAAAATATCCGGTTGTACCTGCGGTTCTCTTTAAATGACGCACAATTTCAAACACCAAATGATGCTACTTTCGTTTTTTGATGACGAAACTCCCTTTAATTGATACTTCAACGCCTTAGAGAAAAGCAATAACTACTCCATAAACACAACTTTTCTTTAATTCAACCTAAACATTTACTTTAAACGCCGAGGCGTAATAATTTTTTTTATGACACCAACTTTCTTCTACAACACTTTACAATTAGAAAGACGGGTTGTGGCAGTAATACGATCAAATACGAAAAACTACCAATCACCAAAAAACGTCCACCGAAAAGAAACGATTAATGTCCGCCTCTTCTATTGAAAACAATTTCATTTTCTCTTCAGCTTTCCAAACCATCTCCCCATTTTCATCAAAGTTACTCCGTCGTCGAGTATAACATCTCTGTTTTCTTACTGGCGAAACCCGCTTATCTACAAAGTCAATTAGCTTTACTCTTATCGCAATGACGGGAGATAACATGAGATAAACTTTTATAAAACATTACACGCAAATCAATATGAAGAATAAAGTAATCAAATCAAAAAAATGATTGTCTAAACAAAATTCGGCAACGTTAAATAATTCTAAAATCAACAATGACTTCAAATTCAAATGACACGAACTACATTTAACGTTACAAATAATTGAAATTTGACTAATTCAGGGTTAACCAACCTCAACTGTAGGTGTTGATAGCATTACGACAACCACCACGACGGTGCCATGGGCAAGGGATGAGGGTTGTGGGGAAAGGGGTCATGCTTTTACAACAGTTTTGTGGAAATGGTCACTGAATCTCCCTCCCCCCAGACCTCACGGTGCTAAGTTCTCTGCAGTACTCTTAGGAGAAGAGGATCACTGACGATCATTTCCAAAAAGAATCATGAAGGCTGAAACTTTTATGTATGAAAGTGATACCAAGGGGTCTAAGGCTGTGGAATACCACCAGCATACGACAGTTTTCATTTTCAGAGAACCATCACGTGTGAACCAGGGTTATCCAATTTTCAAAAAGTTGTCATTGAATATTCCTTTGCTAGTGGATCTACTCAATACCTCCCGGAGAAGAGGATCCTTTCCAAAAATAATCATGAGATTCCTGAAGGCGGAACCTTTTATCAAAGGAAGTGTTATCTACGGATCTAGGGGGTGTAGAATACCACTAGGATACGAAAGTTCCTTGCAAATTTCAAAAAACCCTAAGGGCCCCTCTTTATTAATAATACAATTTTCAAGAAGTGATCATTGAATCATCCTTCGCTGGGGGAGTATTGAATACCCCCCAGACTACCCGGTGCTACGTTAATTGCGGTATTTCTTCCATAAGCCTTCAGTTTCTCTCATTATTACTTTGGAAAAGGTCATCAGCTACCTTTTCCAAAAATAATGAGAGAAACTGAAGGCTTATGGAAGAAGGTGCTAGCGAGAGGTCAGGGTAGTCTGGAACACCACCAGCACAGGGCAGTTCCCTTGCCATTTTCAGAAACTATTACGAGTGTACCAAGGAAGGTTATCCAGTCCTTCTTTGTTTTTGATACAATTTCCTGGAAGCGGTCATTTCCTTTGCTGGAAGGTATATTTCTTACCTCCCAGAGCCCCAGGTGCCACGTTCTCTGTACGCCCTAGGAAAGGAGGATCTGACGATCTTTTTCAAAAAATAGGCAAAGAATTCCTGAAGGCTGAACCTTTTATACAAGAAAGTGTTCCCGAGAGGTATGGGGGAGGATTTAATACCACTAGCATACGACAGTTCCAAAAATAATCATGAGACTCCTGAAAGCTAAACCTTTTTTTAGAAAAAAAGTGGTACCCAGGAGAAGGGAACCCCTACCATTTTCAGAAAACCTTCACGAGTGTACTAGGGGAAAGGGTTTTCCAGCCCTCTTGGCTTTTAGTACAACTTTGAAGAAGTCGTCATTTAATCTTCATTTGATGAAGGGTATTCCGTACCCCTCAGACCCCCTGTGCCTCGTTCTTTACAGTACAAAATCTCATAATCCTTTCAAAAAATAACCATAAGATTCCTAAAGGATGAACCTTTTATGGAAGTAAGTGTTACCGAGGGGCTTGGGGGTGTAAAGCAGAGCTGGGTCGAGCGTTCTAAAAAAGAACGGTAAAGCGACGAGCGCTCTAATTATCTCAAAAATGCTCGCGAGCATCGAAACCGCTTGCGAGTTCCGCGCTCTTCTAAAAGTGCTCCAGTGGTTTATCGTGAGCGCTCGGGAAGAGTGCTCGTGAGCGGAAAAAGCGCTCGCGAGCGGAAAAAGAGCTCACGAGCGAAAAAAGAGCTTGTGAGCGAGAAAAACGCTCATGAGTGTAGGGGTCTGAGGAAGTGCTACGTAGGGGTCTGGTCATCATCTGGTGGTTTGAAGTGCCACGAGCCATTTACAGAACACCATCTCGAGTGTACCAGGCGGAAATGAATACCACCAGCATACGGCAGTCCCTTGCCATTTTCAGAGAACCATCACGAGAGTACCAGGAAGAAGGGTTGTTTAGACCCTCTTTGCTTTTAATGCAATTTTCAGGAAGCCGTCACTGAATATTCCCTTTCTGGTGGTATTCCATAACCCCCAGGCGCCGGGGTTCTATGGTCTCTGCGTGACTTCTTAGGAGAAGACGATCGGATCTTCTAATTATGTTTATGTAAAATTGTACTCTGTTATCCTCTTCTGTTAGTTAGTCTCTGAATGTATCTTTGTATTTTGTTTGTAATATTTTTTTTTTCCAATGACGACCGTAAGTGTACCCACACGGATAACGGTATAATAAATATTATTATTATTGTCGGTGTTTCTTGTGAGAACTCAGGTCTAGCCTGGTTAACTAATCGCACGGATTAAAATCAAGTAACGATTAGTGTCTGTGTCTGTGCCTGGTGAAGTTATGTAGGGTCCTTAAAAAAAAAAAATAAAAATAAAAAATCACACACGTACATTGGACATCTAGGGATACTATGTAATTCGTACTTACCAACATACCTATTGATGGGCACAATAGCCAACGCTATCAGGAAAGAGGAAAACAAAACAAACAAAAAAATCATTATAATAATTCCTGTAATTTTATTAAATGGAGTTTATTGTGTAAGTGTTTCTTTGGCTTTGCGTTTGGGTTGAATACGAGTGGGTTGTGATAACGTGAAAAAGGAAATTTATTTATGGTGTTTCTTTGTTCCTGAGGTCGTATTTGTGAGGTTGCTTGGGTTTTTGGTGGAGATATTGCAGTATTTTGTGAGTCTGTGGTGCTGTTAAGGTTTTTGCGCTTCGGTTGAATACGAGTGGGTTGTGATAATTATTATGTGTTTTTTAACTGTAGGGCGTTATTTATTGGGTGGACCTGTCTTTGTATTATTATTATTATTATTATCGGTGTTTCTTGTGAGAACTCAGGTCTAGCCTGGTTTAATCGCACGGAAATCAAGTAACGATTAGGGATTACTGAAACCTGAACGTTTTATGGTAGGAAGTGTTACCGAGGGGTCGCGGGGTGAAGAATATCACCACCATACGATAGTTCCCCTGCCTTTTTCAGAAAATCATTAGGAGTGTGTCAGGGAAAAGGGTTATCCAGTCCTTCTTTGTTTTTAATACAATTTTCACGAAGCGGCCACTGAATATTCCTTTTCTTAGGGGAATACTGTACCCCCCAGACACCCCTGGTGCTACTTTCTTATGAAAAGAGGATCTGATGACCTTTTCCAAAAATAATCATGAGATTTACGGAAGAACGACACATACCTTGCCAGAAAACCACCACGAGTGTATCAGGGAAAGGGTTATCTAGTCCCTCTTCCTTTGCAATACAAGTTTGAGGAAGTGGTCGTTGAATCTTCTTCTTGTAAGTGTTTTTTATATCCCCCCAGATCCCCCTGTGCTACGGTCTCTACAGTACCTCTTAGGAAAAGAGGATTTGATGTTTTTGAGATTCCAGAAGGATAAACCTTTTATGGAAGAAAGTTACCAAGGGGTATGGTGTGTGCCAAATGCCACCAGCATACGACAGTTCTCTTGCCATTTTCAGAATAACCTCCAGTAGTATAAAATTTTCCTTGCGATTTTCAGAAATCCACCACGAAGATATGGTAGAAAAGGAATGAAGGATATCGGGAACGGTTGAGGCTCCGTTACGCTACACAAGAAGATATCGATTTTTTTCCCACTTTCCACCTTCTTTTTAAACATCCAAATTTTGGAAATATTTTAACACTATCAAGTAAACATAATGTTATCGATTATTTTATTATCTAAACCCATTTACTTTTTACACGAACATAAAATCTAACAAATAAATTTCAAAGATAAGAATTATTCTACAGAAATAGATGATACCCTGCACCCTTTATCATTTTACAATGTCTTATCAATTTAAATAGAAACAGTAACTTTGTGTGTTAATGGTGGCCTAAATCAGTGTTGCTTCCAATAAACATGAGGAAAACTGGCATTATCATAGCGGTGTGGTAATCAATCGCGCTGAATTATTGTAAGGAACTGAATTAATGTAGGTCTAATTTTGGTGCATCAGAAATTAACGCATGGCTTCCTAGTTGGTGTAATTCATTTTAATTTTATAGCGTTTTGAAAATAATTGATCCACGTAACTTGCTCCACTTTAACAATCCTTCAAGCACGATGCTCACGAATCCTCTTAAATTAAGAGCATCCCTCTGTAAAATTCATCGACGAGAGCGTCTGGTATCCCATTCAACGCGAAATTGGAAAACAATTGAGCCCTTAGTTTCAGATTTAGCGACGTTAATTAAATCTCACGTTGCAACGACGCGACGGAAGGGATGATCACAATATGGAATAAATTAAGGTATTAGCTGCTTGCGTTTAAAGAAACAAAAAAGGGGACGGCACAATAGTCGAGAAATTCAAGCTGCAAAACTTAAATGGGGGAGAAGCTGGCGTTTATCTCCAACTTTCAGGAACTCCAACAATCTTGTTGCAGATGTGACTCGAGACGAATTATTATTAAATACAATTTCGGATCAGTCGGTCCCGCTTTACCTGTGCGGGCAAGTGAGCCCAGAAGTTGCCGAATTTTGGTAATCGTCGAGAGAAGTTTTAATTACTCCTTATTTATTAATCATGCGGAAGGCACAAAACCGAATTTTGTGTTAATGTTTACGTCACGTTTAAGCAGCAAGACCTAGATTTAAACTTATTAAGTATTAAAGCTTAATGGCTGTTTAGTGGTTCTATACCTCAAAGTAGTTCGAAACTTGTGATTATTTCATCAAATATTAATTCGCTATGATAACTTAGCCGTGCCTACCCCATGGTTTCCGCTCATTAGAATTGAACACTCCCCTAATTATTGAACTGGCATAGAAACTTAAAGGCACATGCTAATGAAATTGCACTCTTAGTCGACTGAAGTCCTTTAGATACCGGGGGTGCATTAAATTCGCATTATCCAGAGGAGATTATTCAGAAATGACCTATAGATTATAGAAACTGACCCAATGTCAAGTGGGGGGGGGGGGTTCTAGGGAGAATATCAACAGATTAGAAAAAGGAACCCTTGCCATTTTCAGAAAACCTCCACGAGTGTACTAGGGGAAAATGTTTTCCAGTCCCTCTTCTCTTTTAGTACAATTTTCAGGAGGTGGTCATTTAATCTTCATTTGCTGAGGGGTAAACCCCTCAGATCTCCTGTGCTACGTTTTTCACAGTACTTTTTAAGAGAAGGGGATTTGATGATCTTTTCCAAAATTAATCATGAGATTCCTGAACCCTTTATGGAAGAAACTTTTACTATGGGGTCTGGGGGTGTGGTATACCGCCAGTACACTTTTCCTTCCTTCCTTTACTGGAGCGTATTCCATTGATGTTTTTCCTTTCCTCTCTTTATCCTCCTTCATCTGTTTCTAGTGTATCCTCATGTGTTCTCGAGCTTCTTTCCCTGTTCCTGCACGTGTGTATCTCTGTCCCTTTTTGTAAGATCGTCGCTTATATCCTTTCCCCTAATTCGCTCATTCTTTGGACATCTGTCGATCAGTATCCATTTGTTTCATACTGTTTTTACTTATTTTTGTTTCCTTCTCTACTATGTAATTCGGTGTTCGGGTTCACTCCGATATCTCTGTTCCATACATCAACATTCACACCCATCTCACCATTGCATCAAAACGATCATAGTCTGAACTCGTTTTTGAATTTCATCTGGTATTTAAATGTTCTTACCTCCTATACTCTTTTCTCGCTCTACTTTTATTCTATTTCCTTTTACCTTCCCCTCCCCTAAACCATCATTGTCGATTTTTCGATGTTTAACTCGATTTTCCTTCTTTCCGTTTGGGATTGGTAGTTCTGGTAGTGCAAAATACAGACATTGAGACATTGCCATTTTACGCCATTTGCGGGAATGTATTTACTCAGCAATTAAAGAGGGGATCATTCAGCTTTGACAAGATAGATAGATGAAGTCTCTCAGAGAGTCTCTGGAAGAGAGGTATTTCAATTAAAAGGGAATGTAGATTTTCGGTGTGAAAAATTTGAATTAGTTCGGTAGCCTCCTCCATTCCATATCTTGTCTAATAGTTTCTTCAGCTTCTCTTTCTGTCGCAAAAATCCGCGCTTCATCTTTTTATAACATTCTTTCTTGTTACTTGCCCTTTCTTTGATTGCTACTCAATCTCTTCTCTTGATATACCGTCTCCTACCACCTTCTCTCCTCCGACCCCCTCTCACCTTTTTTCTCCTACTCTCCTTGTTAAACTTAAAGTGCTGCTTCCAGTCCTCTCGCACTTCTTATGTTTCTTCCTTCCTATATCTTCTTCGTTTTTATTTCTCTTATTTCTTCTTCTTATTGTGGCTTACACTATCTTTTCTCTCTCGGTTCTTTTTTCCCCATCTCTCCTTTTCTTTCTTTCCCCATTATTGTTCCTCTCCTCTGCGCACTCTCTGTCTATTTCTTCTCTTTGTTTCTCTTGTCACAAGAGCCTCATGGTTCTCAGAACTCCCTACTTCGGCGCCCAACGATTGTCAAGGGCCTCGTGGGCCTCATGCAATCAAGAACGTCAAGAACTTCAACTAACTTACGAGCGGGCGGACAGACGGACTATCTGCTAAAGGTAGGTTAAAGAAGATCCGAAAACCAGAGTAAGACTTTATGAAAAGTCCTTCTTTGTTTTTATTTCTCCGATTTCTTCATCTTTTTTGCTTCCATTATCTTTTGCTTTTTATTGCTTAGATATTGGGACTGATCGTGCTTATTTTAGAAATCTTAGTGACCTGTTCAGACTCTGAAATCGCTTCAAGCTCTATAAATTTCAAAAATATTGCACCCTAGGCACCTTGAAACTCTTGATACCAGAAATAATGGACAAAAGTCCATGTGGTACCGGTGTAACCGCCAAAGATCTCAGTTCTGTCGAAAGAGCTTCGGCTTCTCCAACGCTCTTGAATACTCTTTTTGCCTGACTTCCGGACATTCTTTCCGTTTTTGCCAGTCAATTCTTCCCATCCTACTTGCTGATCGCGCCAGATCTCTGAAGAACGCTCATTCTGTCGAATATTTTGACTTTGCCGCTCGATAACCCTTTCCCCATGTACCCTCTTGGTGGTTGTTTGAAAATGGAAAGACAAATGTCTGGTTGCTCGGGGGTACTCTATTCCGGTAACAATTTCTTCCAAAAATTGTTTGGGGTAGATGATCAATGTATGTTCTGGACCAGGAAGTGACGTTACAATCAATTTGAGAAGAGCGCGCCCTCCTACGCCCTCTCTTCCAGGTTCGTGAAGCGGTCTAACATATTTCAGAACCGGTACTTAGCTGTTGAACCTGGTGGAAAAGCTGTTGGATCAGTAGAAAAAGCCCTTGGACCGCTTCACGAACCTGTTGGACCAATTGTAAAAGCTGTTGGACGGCTTTACGAACCAGGAAGGGAGGGGCATAGTGGGGCGTGCTCTTCTCTGATTGGCTGTGTCGGCACGACCTCGTTTCTGATTGGTGTGACGTCACTTCCTGGTCCAGAACATACATTGGTCATTTACTGTTTGGAATTCAAGAGTCTTATGATTATTTTTGGAAAAGATCATCAGATCCTCTTCGCCTAAGAAGTACTGCAGAAATACTAGCACCGAGGGGTCCGGGTGGAATGGAATACTCTCCATAAAAGAAAAGCAAAGAATGACTCGATAATCCTTTCTCCTCGTACTCACGTCGTTGTTTTTTTAAAATGACCAGAGAGATGTATTGCTGGGAGGTATTCCACCCCCCGGTATCACTTTCTTCCATAAAACGGTTGCTCTTCTGGAATCTCATTATTATTTTTCAAAAAAAAATCATCAGATCCTCGTCTACTAAGAAGTGCTGCAGATACCGCAGCACCGGTGGTCGGGGGGGGGGGGGGGTGGTACATAATACTCCCCAGGAATACAGTTATCTTGCTATTTGTAAGAAACCAGAGTGCCACGGGAGAGGGTTACCAGTGTTATCAGGTCCTTGTTTTTGGGAAAGATCATCAGATCCTTTTCTCTAAGAAGTACTGCAGAGACCGTAGCACCGAGGGTGTGGAATACCCCCCAGCAAAACGACATTTGTCTTGCCATTTTCAAAAAACCACCACGAGAGTGCTAGAGGAAAGGATAATCAAGTATCTCTTTTTTGAAAT
This sequence comes from Photinus pyralis, assembly GCF_008802855.1. Lineage (NCBI taxonomy): Eukaryota > Metazoa > Arthropoda > Insecta > Coleoptera > Lampyridae > Photinus > Photinus pyralis. Next base: position 3,737,638 of record NW_022170878.1, on the reverse strand, counting down.
ACAATTTTATGGAAATGGCCATTGAATCTTCCTTTGGCGGAGGGTATTCTATACTCCCTAGACCCCAGGTAACACTTTCTTTCATAAATTGTTTGATATTCAAGATTCTCATGATTATGGAAGAAGTACTGCAGAGGCCGTAGCTGTGGAATACCTCCTAGCAAAGGAAGATTACGTAACCATTTAAGGAAGATTGCCTTGAAGGCAAAGATGGACTCGATAACTCGTGGTACCCTCACCGCCGTATCCTGAAAATGGCAAGGGAAATTCTTCTTCTTCGCTTTTGTTCGGAAAAGAACCACGATGACTCCCACTTCCTGTATTTCACTCCTGATTTCCCTTGTTCTTGCTACTTTCTTAGGTACTTCCATTCCTTTTATCCGTTCCTTCTGTTTCCTCCTCGCGTGTTCTTTCTTTATTCCTCTTCCATCCTTTTCCCTATTTCTGTCCTCTTTCAACATTTGCCCATCCGTATCCATTTCTTTCATTTTTTTTCTTTGTTCCAAACAATTTTCTTTGTGTTTATGCTTGTTGAAAAACGTTCTTTTACCATTTCACTTTCTCTTCCTCTATTTTTTTACCTCATCTCACTATGTAGTTTGGGGTGTTTCCGTTTACCCCCAATACTCATTTGTAATACCTTCTAGTTACCCCATTCCTTCCAACCGCATGTATCTGTTGTATACATCAGCACATCTCGTACTAGTGCATCATAAAGGTATTTTCTTATTCTGAACTCGCTATTTCGTTGCATCTGAAGTATTTAAATTCGCTCTACTCTTTTCACCTTCGATTTCCATTTTCCTGCTCTCCCCTTCCTATATCCATCATCGAGTTTTCGACATTTAACTCCATTCTCCCATTACCTCTTCATTCTTCTCATCATTTCCTTCATCTGTTGCTATAGTGTCGTCAGCATATTCCAGGGATCATATCTTCCTTCTTCCCACTACGGTTCCTGCACTTTAACTCTGTCTTAATTATGTTCTCTTCTCATCCCTGGCCCAGTTCTTCCAGAACACGTAATATTCCTTCCCTGCTACCCTTACCCTGATCCTTGTCTCCCAATTGTAACGGTTTGGATTTAAATTTTCGAATGTCATATTCATATTATCGCAGTTTTAATACGTCTCTCAGATCAATAATGGTTTTGGTAACTTTTGGGAAGAACAAATTGTGGTTTTCGTGGGAAAATCAAAAAAACCGGGATTGGTAGTACAATAGACATGGTCGTTTTGAAGATAATTTGCCATATGGTTAAAGAGGTGATCATTCAGCGTTGACAACATAGATAGAACAAATCTCTCAGTAACCGAGGAAAGATCACAAGGTTTCAATTAAAAGAGAATTTAGGTTTCCGGCGTGAAAAATTTGATTTAGTCCGGGAGCCCCTCCATTCCATATCTTGTCTATTAGTTTCTTCAGCTTCTTCTTGGTGCTATTTGTTCCAAACATTATCTTTTTATATCGTCCTCTTCTGCCGCGTTCCCTTTCTTTAGTTGCTGCTCAATCTTTTCTCTTGATATATTGTCTTCTTTCACCTCCTCTGTCACCTCTTCTTTCTCCTGCTCTACTTATTGAACTTGAATAAACTGCTGCTTTTAGTCCTGTATTTGTATTTCTCTGTCACTTATTACATTTCTCCCTTTTCTTCTGTTTATCATCAAAGATCCTTCTCTGATTTCTTCTTTATCTTTTTTGCTTACATTATCTTTTGTTTTTTTCCGTTCTCAATTGTTTTTTTCTGTCTTTCTTTGTCTTTCTCCCTTCATCATTCTATGTCTAGGTCTGTTCCTCTCTTCTGTGCACTCTCTGTTTATTTCTTCTTTTTGTTCCTCTTCTCTCAAGGGCGTTAGGGTTCTCAAAACCCATTACAAGGCCCAACGATTATCAAGAGCCCGATGAGCCTCGTGGGATCAAAGATCGTCAAGAACTTCAACTGTCTTACGGGCTGGCGGACAGATGCACTATCTGTGAGGAGAAGGTAGGTTAAAGAAGATCTCAAAACCAGAAGAAGACTTGATAAAGCTTTTAAGGATGATTATGAAACTGAAACGTAAGCGAGAAATCTTCTGGCATGTTGAAAACTGCGCAAAAAATAAAAATAATGCAAAAAACAGTACACCCTTTTACTAAAGGCACATTTTTCGGGCTTAAAGATTCATTCAGAGATCTTGAGTAGCAACATGGATATTTGGTCCACAGCTTATGGCAAAAATCCAAATTGAAGTGATGAATTACGTATTTTCAAAGTTCATTCTTCGGATTCGGCGCGTCCCTCTTCATTCATAATTTACACCCTTCACGCTCGAACTGCCATCAATGCCAGCTTTTCGGGAGGTACTATTGAACACGAGGGTGCCGTATTTACACAATTGCCTTTTGCGGCAAAACATAAATCATCCCTAGGTGTTCAATCGGTGCTTATCGCATCTGGCGCAATGAACCTGTTGGTCACCCACCCCTCCGACTCGTATCCTGCTAATCATCCCTTATGCTATTTTCGTTCATCTTGAATTAATTAGCTCGAAACCGTTCGCTAATGATGAACCGGCCGGAACTGTCATTTCCGAGGCTTTATTCTCGCCCTCAACCGAGTAAGGCTGTCTACTCAATAAATGGCGCTTTACTTGCAACATAAAGGAGACACCTCGACAATGACGTGGAAAAATCTACTCCTCCGCACACCGCATGAATCGGTTAAGCTAATGTTCCAGCAATTAATTTTGAGGACGTCGACGAGAATTACGGAAATGTTGTTCGGGATATTAAATCAAAGGACAATTCAGAAGTTTAATTAAAGGAGGCTTCTCGCTTTAGCCCTTCCGAACAATTATAGGCGGTCGTTAAGTTCTCGTCTCGCTCAAAGGTGATCATATTTACCTGAATATTGCGTTGTTATTAAATGTCGGTCGTACGGGGAGCAAACGAAATCGACTTATTCGCCCTAAAGCTACATTTGTTTAGCGCGTTCCCCCGGGCGAATCTTTGAAAGCGATGAGCTCCTTCTTATCGGGAATAAAGGGGAGGGCAAGGTCCCACGTTGCCATTCAAACGTAATTGGTACCTTCGCGTGTTCAACCCCCGAACTAATTTATTATTGTTGCTATTTTTTTATTAGATGGCTACGCGATTTTTCTCTGCCAAAGCTCGTGATAATTTATCGGATGATCCTTGCGGAAAAAGGAAGTTCGTGCCTGTCTCCTCTTACAATGAAAGGGAGTCGAGATTTCGGAGATGACTGTTGATGGGATCAACTAACAGTTTTAGTAATTTAAAGCGCGTTTCACTTTCAATGCTCAACATCTGTGCTTGGCAGCGCTGAAATTGGAATTGTTTAAAGTCGCTCGTTTGTCTCAATCAGAACGAGCAACTTTTGATATTCACGCACCTTAGGGGTTATAATCTGAGATGTCGACAGATATTTCGACAAAACCACCTTCTGTGCATTTTAGAGACAAGGCTTTGCTATATTTTTTGGTGGAGTGGAGGGAAGAATAGAAAAGGAAGTCAAGAAGTAAGAAACACAAATGGGGTTTAGAAGAGCGAGAGAAACGGTTACACTGTATATATGCACAAGGTGTCCCATTTTCGGCACTTTTGTAGGGTATCTCTGCAATTGTAAAACAGGACGAGGAGCATTTTAAACAACTTGTAAATCAACATATGCATGATGAAAGCGCATTTTTGGTAATTCAGATCAGTATTTCTTTAGTAAAGTTTAAAATTACCGATTTCACGAGTAATCTAACTCAAAATAGACTAGAACCTGCACATTTAAAGTCTCTAGCAATTGTAATTGCTGAGATCTCAGCCGGACAGCCAACCAGCCAGCCATAACGAATATAATAGCGTATTTTTTTTCAAAAATGCGCTAATAATTAAGTTGTTATACTGATAGCGCCATCTAACGGTAAAATTATAGCACCCCCCAAAACCATATTGAAATTATTTTCTTCAATTATCGATCTCACAAGTAATCTAACTCAAAACAGACTATCTCCACGTCTACACTACATCAGAAAGCTTTAGTGAAAATTTGGTGTCTAGCTATCTCTTTTTCAAAAATGTGCTAATAATTATGTTGTTTAAAGTCACTAAATATAGAAAGTACCGCAATCCATTGGGCTCGTGTGTTAGAGAGAGAACGCATGATTTTTGCCCAAAAATGGCGGAAGTTACCAGATTCTAGTAACTTTAATGTTAGGGATTGTTCCACCTGTTTGGAGATATCTGTATATATTTTTATAAAACATGACAGTTCTAAGAAGTTAGGTTATAAAAAATTACAGCTATTCAAATTTTATTTGTCAATTTTTTTAAGTTGGCAGCAAATTTGCCCAAAAATGGCGGATGATTGCGGTACTTTCTATATCTAGTGACTTTAATGTTGTTATACTGGTAGCGCTATCTAGCGGTATAATTATGGCACCTCCGAAAACCATATCGAAATTATTTTCTTCAACTATCGATCTCACAAGTGATCTAGCTCAAAATAGACTATCTGCACGTCTACACTACATCAGAAAACTTTCAGTGAAAATTTGAAGTCTCTAGATATTTCTTTTTCAAAAATGTGCTAATAATTATTTTGTTCTACTGGTAGCGCTGTCTAACGGACAATTATAGCCCCTCCGAAATCTATATGGAAATTATTTTCTTCAATTATCGATCTCACATGTGATATAGCTCAAAATGGACTATCTGCACGTCTACACTACATCAGAAAGTTTTTAGTGAAAATTTGAAATCTCTAGCTATTTCTTTTTTAAAAATTCGCTAATAATTAAGTTGTTATACTAGTAGTGCTATCTAACGGACAATTATAGCACCTCCGAAAACCACATTGAAATTATTTTCTTGAATTATCGGTCTCACAAGTAATTTAACTCAAAACAGACTATCTGCACGTCTACACTACATCAGAAAACTTTCAGTGAAAATTTGGTCTCTAGCTATTTCTTTTTCAAAAATGTGCTGATAATTATGTTGTTCTACTGGTGGCGCTATCTAACGGTATAATTAGGGCACCTATGAAAACCATATCGAAATTATTTTCCTCAATTATCGATCTCACAAGTGATCTAGCTCAAAATAGACTATCTGCACGTCTACACTACATCAGAAAACTTTTAGTGAAAGCTCATAATTATGTTCTTCTACTGGTGGCGCTATCTAACGGTATAATTATGGCACCTCCGAAAACCATATCAAAATTATTTTTTTCAATTATTGATCTCCCAAGTGATCTACCTCAAAATAGACTATCTGCACGTCTATAGATACTACATCAGAAAGCTTTTGGTGAAAATTTGAAGTCTCTAGCTATTTCTTTTTCAAAAATTCGCTAATAATTAAGTTGTGATACTGGTAGCGCTATCTAACGGACAATTATAGCACCTCCGGAAACCATATCGATATTATTTTCTTCAATTATCGATCTCACAAGTGATCTAGCTCAAAATAGACTATCTGCACGTCTAAACTACATCAGGAAGCTTTTAGGAAAAATTTAAAGTCTCTAGCTATTGTAATTGCTAAGATCTCAGTCGGACAGTCAGCCTGCCATAACGAATATAATAGCGTATTTTTTCCCACAAGTGCGCTAAAAATGGGAAACAAAGAAAGAAGAAGAGGAGGTAACAAAAAGACGGCGAGACATGGCCGAAGAAACGAGCTAGAATAAATTAATAAATTTAATCTTGTCTTGAACCATCGTAGAGATCAAAATAAGGGTGATTTTTGGACTCGTATTTTAGTTTTTGTGAGCTCAAGTTAATAATCCACAGATAAAAAGCGCCGAACTATTCGTTAGTGGAACAGATATAAATAATCTAGTACTAGAGAGGACTCTTCCCACTCAAAAAATCTTGTTTAGACTGACAGATACAATAATTTAACAAAGATTCTTTAGGTGTCTTTTAGATATTATATTCTTCAGACTCTCTAGAGCTTAGTCAGGGGTCTTTTTCCTTAAAAGTTCCCCTAAAAACAACTAAAAATTCGCCCCCCCCCTCCGATGCTATTCTTTCTTCCAAAAACTCACGTGTATAGAATATCTTCCAGGAAAAAAAATTTGACGGCACTCCAAAATGGTAAAAGTACTCAGTATTCTCATGATAGTATTTCTGAATACCCCCCCCCCCCCCCCCCGGTATTACGTTTTCTTCCAAAACTTAAGTTCAGCGATTATTTTTTATTTTTGCAAAGTCGAAGGTTGCATAATGCATAATATAAAAATAAATGAGGAAGTATGGTACAGTTGAATCATCCTGTTGTTGATAAGAAAATTGCCAACTTTTTGGTGTACAGGGGAATAAGCTAGGGAATAAGGATCTCGAAGATGAATGCGTTTTAAGTCATTACGAGAGCGGAAATAAAAATTGGTCTTGAGCCGTCGTAGTGATCACGTGAAATATACATGATTTCTTTTAATCGCGTTGGGGTCTCTGAGAGCTTAAGTTAAGGATCTGTACCTAAAAATTAGGGCCGAAATTCGAGTAGTTATAGATAATCGAAAAGAAGAAGAAATCAAAAAAAGCGCAACTGTGCATTTCGTACATTGCGCAAATAGACGAACAGCCAGCAGCCTCCACAGACAGTAACCAAGTTGTAAAGTGAGAACTTAGATACTTACCCAACGCACATGATTCGCCTTTTTGGCTGGTGGGCTGAATTTCGTAATAAGGGTGATTGACCGGTGCAAGTTCGATTCTTAGTACTATTTCCGGCATTAAGGTCTATTGATTTACACCTTGTCATCTCTGTTATTTGAGTCCATGAAATATTTAAATCAGTAGATCGAAATTTAAAATTAAACCAACGTTTCCCAAATAAAAAATCAATTTATTCACCCCTACTAGTGAATAAAATGTGAGGCGGGCGTGATTGATACTTTGTAGGTTTCAGTTTACCCCTGTCCATAATAATAACCGAACAAACATTTTTGAAACGTTTCCCTTGTACCGCATAAACGACATTGTCATAGGAAATTGAGGACGACGGCAATTTCGGAACTTCAATTTTAATTAGGCCCTCACCTTTTAGGGCATTAATGAGACAATGGAATCTCCGTAATTAAATGGACTTATGCGAAATGCTAAAATTATTTACGCAAACCGTCTTAAAAAGGGTTAGAGCGAATCCGAGCCGCTCATCAATCTATCATTTTAGATGAAGGTAACTTTTGAAATATCGAAATTTCGTGTCGCGCATCACGCTTTTATTAGACTGTTGTCGGGCACTTCAATTTCATTACCAAAAAAGCCTTTGCATGTACGCGGAATTTCAAATCGGATTATAAGTACACCTATGCGTGTTAGTTTCGCATTTATTCGCAAATCGGGAAACACATGCAGATTTTCCTCCATTCAGACTTTATTAACGCTCCGACGCCGTAAACTATAACATTATCTGTACCTATTCATTCCGGGTGATTATCATAATCCATATTTAATTACGTACGTGGAAGAAGATTGGCGCGACAAGGATGGACGTTTGTAATTTGGTAGGGTAATTCGTCCATGCGTAATTTTGTACAAATCGTTCCCGTTTAACTTCAATCGTTCAACTGATTCCCTCCCTCATTATCATTCCAGAGGGGCTGACTGCCAGTTTCGAGCACTTACCCGACTTCCTCGGTGAGAAACGTACCTGAATCAAAGTTTCATTTCAGCAAAAAAAAAAACAAACCGAACCATTTTATAAGGGCAATTTTGAACTGTAGAGCGATTGGGTCACAAAAATACAAGGTGAAAGACCGGTGCAAATGCGTACGTGCGAATAGGCGTTGTGCTTCCAATTAGTGGTTTGGTTCATGAGAACTAACATCTGTTAATTGAAGGAACGCTAGGTTAGCATGAGTCTAGGTATGTATAGAGCTTTATACGTATACAAATCGTGCGAAAAATAAGGGAGAGTGTTGTAAGAAATTTTATTTGTGTACCCCTGTAATAAGTGTTAAAATTCCTACGTTAGATGTCGCCCATTCTTTGAAATTAAATCCTTTCTTAGTTTCCCACTTGTTTGTGCCCCTCCTTGTCCATATAAAGGTGTGATTTCACCAGAAGCTTTTTCTAGGATTACCAGAACCGTGTTTATTCCCGTACTAATTTCCTAGCTGTTCCACAATTACTCTTCCTGTTACGTTACATAATTTTTTTTTTAATGTTGGGTTCCTGCATTAGATTGGTCCACGTGACTCAAACTCAATTGTCAACTACTGACGGGGTTGGTTGGATCGATCGGAAGAATCCTTTTAAACTCGTAAGTCAGGTTAATCCTAGCCGGCGTTATTTAAAAACCGAAAGGTACCGGCTTTCCAGAGTACATCTTACAGAGGACATTTGTAGCTGAGGGAAAGTAACCAATCAAGAATGGATTCTCAAAGGAGGGAAAGAAACAGCTTGTTTGTGAAAAGCTTGAAGAATAAACCAGAACTGAGAAGAGTGTAATGGTTGACTGGGTGGACAATTTAAAAGCGAGAAAGAGTTGAACCGTTTGGTTACATTGGGGCAAGAAGGGTGGAAAAGAGATGAAAACATATGATTAAAGCAGAACGATGAGAAGAGAAAGCAAGAATGGATATTTCGGATGATGCTTCCGGTACCGCTTTTCCTTCCGTTTCCATTCCCAATATCCATGCAGCTCTGGATTCTGTCCCCCTACCACTAGCTTCTCTCACCGTTTCTTTTGTTTCACTTCTTTGCGCCGCCGTTTCAACGTCCGCTTCCGTTTACGATTCAGTTTCTGTGGCCCTGCTTCCGTTTCTACGTGTTTCAAAAATGCTAGCGAGCATAGAGTCGTTTCGCGAAACCGCGAGTTCCTAGTACTCCTAAAAGTGCTCAAGTGTAACGCGAGCGCTCGGGAAAAGTCATTGCTTTTTTCTCCTTAGCTTCCGTTTCCACATCCGTTACCCCTTGTGTCATTCGTTATTCCTCCCGTTTCCGCTACTTGCTGCTTCTGCTTCCGCTACCCATTCCGCTGTCGCTTTTGATACTGTAAATGCCGCTTTCTTACCGAGTTTCTTCTGCTTCTGCCCTCTATCAAGTACCGTTTTCGCTTCGTATTTGTTCCGTTTCTGTTTCCACGCCTACTGTCACTTTCGCTAGAGTTACCGCATCTTTCAAAACCGATTTCGGTTTCTTACTCAGATACTACTAGCACCCCTTGATCTTGCTTCTGCCTTTGCTTTTGATTGTGCTCCGCGTTCGTTTGTACTTCCGTTCTCAATCCAATTTCGCTCTCACCTCTGCTTCCGTTACTGGGACCGTGTTTGTCTAATTTTGCTACAACTGGCTCTCATAGTTCTTGCACTTTTGTGCTCTGTTTCCGTTTCTTCACCCCTGTTTCTGCTTTTCCCAGTTCCTCTCCCCCGTCCACTTTAATATTGATACATCCACTGCCATTTTCCTTTAATTTGGGTTACTCCCCTCCTTTCGCACCAATCCCTCTACTGACGTTGACATTTTTGCTTCTCCTCCCCGCCCCCCACACACACATCCGGTTTTGCTTCTGTGGTTTGTCGTAGTCACCATTTGCTTCTCCTGCTTCTTTGTTTCTGGTTCTCATTGTGCTTCTGCTTTACATCTCCGTCAAGTTCCTTTCTGTTCCTGTGTCTTCTTCTTTTCAGGTTCGGTACTCCGTTCTTTCGCTGCCAACCCCACTCCCGCCCCTGATCCTTTTTCTTCTCTCTCTTTCGTTTTTCACTTCTGGTTCTTATTATGCTACAGCGAGTCTTTCGTGCTCTGTCCACTGGGTCCGCCCCTTTCATCAATTTCCGCTTACACATCCGCTAACTCTATTTGTTCCGTTTCCGCTTCCGTTTACGCTAGAGCCAAATCTCTTTGTGGATTTTCTTCGGTCTTCCTCTGTGTTTCTAACTTCGCCTGTACCTCTGTTTTTCTCCTTGATTCTTCGTTTCCGTATCTACTTCCGTTTTCAACTTTCGCTTTTGCAGCGTTCTCCACCATCCGTTATTGCTTCCCTTTCTCTTTCGGCGCTGCCTCTGTTTCAATTTTTTCTTACCCCCGTTACGTCCCTCTTCTTCTGCTGTTCTTACCTCCTCTTCGGTATCTACTTCCGCAGACACATTCGCTTTACTTCCAGTTTCGCCTTTGGGGTTTTTATGCCCCTGTTAGAGTTCCGCACAGGTGCCCCTTTTGATCTCTTTTCTGACCTTGCCGCTCCAATCTTTTTTCCTAGCTTTGCTTCGGATTACACCCCATCTTTATCTTCCAACCAGAGTTGGACTGGGTCACCGGGTCACTGGGTCGACTGGGCCACCTGGGTCACTCAATTAAACTGGGTCACTGGGTCGCTGGGTCACGTCATACTCTTTTCAGTTAGACCCAGTGACCCAGTTTGACCCAGTGACCCAACTTAACCCAGTTTGACCCAGTGACCCAGTTTGACCCAGCGACCCAATTTCACCCGGGGACCCAATTCGACCCAGTAACTTAGTTTGATCGAATAACGCAGTTAAGTCAGTGCCCTCGGTTCAAGTGTACAGATTATGAAATAAATGAAATGCTGGTTTGTTGAAAATAACACTAGATTGCTTGAAAACTGCCATTTCTGTGATGTTTGCTTTAATACTGCCGTAAAAAACTTTCCATGTTCTGAATTGTATTAGAATAATGTTATTTCTAAACAGTTCCCTCCTTCGTTTCTTTGTTTCAGGTCTTACCAGTTTGCTTACAGGTGTTCATTCACATTTAATTTTGTTCTACTAGTTAGCTTGATCCAAATAAATCTTTTCTCTAAATACTTTCATTGACTACTTGACTACAAACTATAAACAAATGCATTTGATTTTTTTAGGTATTAGTTCTCTTGAATGAAATTGGGCTACGTGCTTGTTGGCGAATATTATTGAGGAAGTTTTTTTTTAAATTAAAAGTTACTTGAAATTGTTTTGGATGATACCTAACAATAATTTAATTATTGGGCTACCGGGTCAGGACGGGTCACTGAGTGAAGCTGGGTCAAGATGGGTCACTGGGTCAAGCTGGGTCACCGGGTCAAACTGGGTCAAGCTGGGTCACCGGGTCAAGCTGGGTCACTGGGTCAAACTGGGTCAAGCTGGGTCACCGGGTCAAGCTGGGTCACCGGGTCAAACTGGGTCACCGGGTCAACTGGGTCACTGGGTCACCGGGTCACTGGGTCAGTAAACTAACTGGGTCACCGGGTCACTGGGTTACTCTATGCTTGACCCAGTCCAACTCTGCTTCCAACCCTGCTACCTCTCCCGAATCCGCTTCAGCTTTTGCCTCCTCCTCTGTCTCTGACACTGTTTCGGGCTCTGCTCCTGCGTTTGCCCCTGATCCCGCATTCGGTTACCCTTACTTATTAGCCTTTCGATCTTATTTCCACTAATTTTCACGTTTTCCATGTTTTGGGCCTCTATCCCTGGTTCTTCCACGGTTTCTGATTCTGATTTTCCACTTTCACGTACGGTGGCGCATCCATTTGCGGTTCCTATCTCACTCTTCATTTTTGATTTTGCCTGTGGTCCTTGACGTGCTTTTGCTCTCTGTCTCCGTCTTCGCTACCCTGTCATTGCCTGTTCATGCCCGACTTTATTCCCCTTTAATTTTTTCCACATGCATGTTTTTGCATCCGCTTCATCCACCTCTAGATTTGTTTATATGTCATCGGTTGCGATTTAACTTTCCATTCTGCCATAGCTGAACAAAACAACAATGGATAGAAATTTCTGGACTTCGTACAAGATCGTGGCTCGGGCTTTTTAATTTCACACGATTGCACAATATTACGCAATCCGTCGAATGCCGAATTCTCTGGCACTAATACTCCAGTAAGTCATTTCACGATCCAAAATAACCCTCCTCCTGCATCCGGTCGTTTATGGGATGTTTGCTCTCGCGCTTCATGTTTTGAAACTACGCCCACTGATCATTTAAATCTGCTCAACCAATAGTATTCACTTTCTTTAGCCAATGGTATCTCCATAAACCAACAATTTCACCTTGCCTAACCCAATCTGAGAAGGCCTCCCATTCCCCCCAAAAACTTAACCCCAGACCTAATTTGGAAGAAACCACCCCTAAAGCTATTTTAACTAACATAATTTTTTTAGTCTATAAAAATTAAAATACCGTTGCAATACTCGACATAAATTTTACTGGGCACACACTGAAAACCCCAAGTCCTTGTTTTGTAGAATCAAAGTGTCACCCCTTGAATTGGCTTCAACCGCAAACATTTACGTCGCACACCAGGCGCTTGGAATCCCCACTGCCTATGCTAAACAAAGCAGTAATTTCAATTATGATTATAACATTGAATAGGTCACTGGGAATGCAATAATAAACCAATATATGCGCTAGACCAGAAATTTCTGTAAAATCTTTTGCTGCGAGCGAATTGCTCAATATCTGGCTCATAGTGCAACCCGAACGGCATACTATACGTGTGAATTACGGGGTATATTAAACGATAAGATCCGAGAGCTACATTGTCAATTTGCGATCCTGAAGGTAACGCACAAACAAGCTAGACTCGGGAAAGGGTATAAAAATGGTGTGTTAAGGCAACGTTTCCGCTTCCATAAATGCAGAACTCCTTTACAAGCTGTTAATTAAGTTCAATCTTAATACAGTAGCTTCATGAAAATGAAATTGTCTTGATTACGTCGTGTAAGTTGCTTGCTCCGAGTTTAAGTTTTCAAATTCTGACCTAGAATATTGAATTTCGCTTTGGGGGGTTAAATTAGATTAAATTTTTGTGTATTGGAAGAAGATTGAAAAACCTGAAGAAGACGAATGCTTGAATACGACAAAAATATTGCAAAACAAGGCGAAATGATATTGGAAGTAAACATGAAGAGTTCTTTTAAACGTATTTGACAACTTACGTAGGACATTTTTAATAAACAATTTGAAATAAAATATAAAATGAGTAGAAAAAGGGAAAAAAACGTTAAAAAAATTAAAACTCGAACTGAAAAAAACTAGTTCTACTCTCCCTAGGTCTGTTTTCACTTTCTTTTTAGTTTTCTTTGTATAGAGTTTTAATTTTTTAACGTTTTCTTCACTTTTCTACTCATTTTATGTTTTATTCATAATTACCCACCCCATCAGACCTTAATTCTGACTATGTTTTGCCGAAAATAGGAATATTATTAGTAATCGTATTGCTTAAGTGCAAATACAGATCCGTAAAAACGCTTCAATGGAGCCACATCCACAGACAAAAGAAAGGGAGAAACCACCCCAAAGACAATATGGTAAAGCCAAAATGCTAATCCCTTTGGCAAGTAGACAAAAGTCTATAAAACTAGTGGGGTACCAAAGGAAAATTTGCATGCAAGCAATACGAAAGCAGAAACTTCACTGAAGAGAAGAAAGGCAACTCGTGGACAAGATAAACTCTGGGAAGAAGGAATGATATTAAGTGCGAAAAGGTGTGAACTCCAGCAACCAGACAAAGAAGTAGGTAAAAAACCTCTAACGACAAAACAAAGAACTAAGGTAAAAGAAATCCATACTAAGATAATAACAAATTTACTACAGGAATAATTTACATCTGAACTATTGGATTACAAAGAAAACGCCTAGATGGCGTAAGATTTAAATGAGAGCACATGTCAAATAGTTACTTAAGCTGAATGTAAATTAGGAATATCAACTGGCAAGAAAATAACGTTACATATTATGAAACAGACGAGTAACAGTTTGGAAACCAGTGCCGAGGGAACCGAAGGGGAGTTCGGTATAAACCTATATACTAAAATAGGACAATTATCAAACTTCCACTCGTGAGTAATGGTTTTTAAACCAGCCGGGGCAGAGTAAAGGTCTGACTTACCCCATCACAGCTTTACTCTGTCTAGGCCCCTGCTGTAAAATAGAGTTTTTAAACTAGTACCTTCATTCTTCCTAGGTTACTCCGAAAATAGGAATATTATTAAGGTTTCCACACACAAGTAGCAGTTTCTAAACCAGCACAAACCTAGGCATAGTAAAGGTCTGACTTACCCATCAATTCTTTACTCTGCATAAGTGTGGCGTACAATTATCTTCGTTGCACCTACCACTCAATTTCTAACTCAACTCTCCCCGTATGAAATTGAGAAGATACGAGGGTAGTAAATTGGTAGTTAAATTGGATTTGTACTAGTCCGTAACAATAAAAATAGGAGTTGTACCATAAAATTGAAACCCTAAAAGAAAATTAAAGATAACCCATCTTTCTTGATAAACTAAAATGTACATACCTCTTAAATAAGAGGGCTAATTATAGGTAAATGCAACAAACGTCGATGAAAAATTGTAAAATGACAAATATCGGCCGAAAGCTAAAGAAAAATGTACAATTACGGAATATGCAAATGGCGTACTTACGATAAAAAAGAAAAATGCACTTATATCCTCCCACGGAGTTTATTGGCAAATTCGTCCTATGAATGTTTCCGAAATCCCCAAATTCCAATTGTCATAAAATATTGATGAAAGCAATAAATATCGACTGTACGAAATCGCTGTGCAAAATCCATAGATCAATAAAGTAATACTTACAAGTTACACCACAAAAAGCACCCAAAGCGGATGAGATTAGCTACCTTCAATTATTCGATATTAACGAATTGGAGGCTTTGCAGACTTAAACTTTCCAGAAAGATTAACGTATCCCCAACCGCACAAACTTTACATCTATTTAAGGAAAGGCGAACTCCTCCTCTCGAAAATCTAATAAAAGTGTCACCGCGATCAGAAATTTGTGACCCGAATAAACTCGTCCCGGCGTCAAAATCTGTCCTCGCAGTCTGAGTGTCAACACTTCCGTTCGCACAAAGGATCCCTCATTAATTTCCGCACAATTTACAAAGGTGAGGAGGATTGTCTCGGCGAAAAAAAAGCGCGATACAAAAAAAAAGTTAAACTTTGGGCAATTTAAACTTTCCCCTTTAACGAATCCCGACCGAACTTTTACATACAATTAAAATTGCTAAATCGCGCGCCGTATCTCATAATCCTTGTGTCACTCACGTGCTCCGAGGCTTTAATATCGATTCGGCGGCGGTCCGTCCGAATTTACGACGAAACTCGATTTTACGTTCCTCCGGAAATGTATCTATAAATTTAATTTCTCGTCCGAAATCTGTTCTGCTATTTGGCCGGTAGTTGTAAAATGTAACGTCAATTTTAGCACGTCATTTAAGGGCGAAATTGTGTCGTCAATGAAGCCCAAGGAATGTGATTCCAGTTGATGTCACGTGTAACAGAGTGTATGACCGTATACTGTTTTTGTGGCCAAATAGTGTTCACGAATCATCCCTGTTGCCATGTTATGTCTTTTTGCAGAATTTTTGACACTGCTTAGCCCATTTTTTTTTAATTGGGGTCAGGACTCTAGATTGCACAAACCTGTATGGTTAGGGGATGATATTAAATACTAACTTATGACCACCATCTACAAATATTCTTCAAATTTGGTTTTTTAGCTATCAAATGTATCAGATATCTTCTTCAAACTTCATTCAAGTTGATTCAATTTTCTTAGTCTTCCTGCAAAGTGTCTCTTCTTGTTCATCTCTTGCATCGCACATTTCCATCAGATATTCTTCAATCCTCTTTTCTTCTCTTCGAACTCCACCTCAATATCTTTCAAACCTTTTTGAAATATGTATCAAATTCTGGAGCTATTTTGAAGTTCTTTTTGTAACTTGTATAAGTATCTTTCATACTTTCTTATCTTCTTTAAAGTATCTTCAAACACCTCTAAAATGTTCTTTCCATTTTTTATTATTTTTTATTTTACATTAAATGTTCAAATTCTCGTTTTTGAATTTTTTTCAAAAGATTTCAGCTGCCCTTTAAAACGTCTTCATTCAGATCTTTTGCGCGCTTCGGCTCCTTCGCAAATGCCTATGGAATTATTATTTTTTAAAAATCTAGTTTGCCTGTGTGGTTAGAAATTATAATTGAAAAATTAATGTAGTAGGGGTTTACCAGGGTGTCTGTTCTTATGCTTCTACTATACCCAGGTTAGTGCCGAACTCACCATCGGCGTGCTCGGCAATGTCTATGGGATTATCACTTTGAAATAAATCTGGTCAGCCTATGTCAAAAATTTCAATTAGAAAAAACAACCCTATGAGTAGAAGTATACCAGGGTGACAATGCTGAACCTCTACAGGTACACTGCCTAGGTTTGTCTATAGAATTATGACTTTTAACTAAATCTAGTCTGCCTGTGTTGTTAAAAATTATAATTTCAAAATGAATGTCAAGCGGCCGAATGCCTGGGCAGACTTCTCCTATGCCTAGGCGTGTGCCGAACTCGCCCTAGGCTCAATCGGCACTGGACTAAAAACTATTACTTTGGGTGGAAGGTTGATAGTATTCCGGTTTTCGGCACACGCAGGCAAAATAAAGGATTGATGGCGTAAGTCAGACGTCTACTCTGCCTAGGTTTGTACCTTAATAATATTCCTATTTCTTTCAAAACTTAGATAGAATCAAGGTATGATGGGGTAAGCCAGACTCTGCCTAGGTTTGTACCGAACACACCTTTAACTCGCCGAACTCGGCACGGGTTTGGAAACAATTACTCGTGATTTTGGGGGAGAGCGTAGTACTGGGGGGTTTGGGGGGTATGGATAGTGGCCCTTAGGAAGATAATTCCTTATTTCTTTGTCCCATCACTTTCACAGTAGTCATTGGGGAAAAGGTAATCGCATTTGCGTGTGCGCGGGGGGGAGGGCGTTCCATACCACTCAGGCCCCCTTCCACCGTACCCCGGTTTCTTCCAAAGGAAGGAAAAGAAATATTTGATGGCACTTCTTAGAAATAAATCATAACCATGGTAATTATTTTGGTGAATAACGTTGAACTAGGTGCCCCCCCCCCCTCCGGTGATGCATTTTCCCCCAAAACGTTAACCCCTTAGCATTTTTGTGTATGAAATATCACATAGGAAAAGAAAATTTGATCGCACTCCTTAGAAATAAATTATAACCATGGTAATTATTGTTATAAACATTTTGGGGGTATAGAATACTACCCCCACCCCCCATTTCCAGGTGCGATTACCTTTTCTCCAATGACTACTATGAAGGTAATAGGAGAAAAATATAAGATATTATCTACCTGCTTACTTGACGGGGGGGGGGGGGGGGGGGGAGAGTCCCAAAGGAAAACAGAACCATGATTCTAAAAATGTTGGGGGAGAGCGTAGAACCTGGGTGTGTGAGTGACCCCCCCCCCTCCCCAGCGCATAGAGTACCTCTTCCCAGAAGCCACTGACAATTGCGTTCTGAGCACTTACTTCAATAACTTTTGAGAAAATACCATCGAAATGTGATCCTCGTATCTTTTGGGAAACAGTTTCATAGATGGCTCCATGCAATTTTAGCGAGTATTTTACCGGCGCCGTGTTTTTTGGTTGTCGATTGTCGACCTTCATCTTTCATTTTCTTTTGTGAGTCGTGACTTCATTTTAATTAAACAGCTGAGGTGATAGTTGAGAACGCATCGAATTTTAATTGTTTTTATCAATAGTTTATGACAATTGAACTCATTAATTTGGGGATTCCGGAAACATTCTTAGGACGAATTCGCCAATAAACTCCGTGGGAGGATATAATTGCGTTTTTCTATTTCATCGAAAGTACGCCATTTGCTAATTCCGTAATTGTACATTTCTCTTTCGGTTTCGACTGATGTGTGTCATTTTAAAATTTTTCATCGAAATTTGTTGCATTCATCTATAATTTCCGTCTTATTTAAGAGGTATGCTCATTTTAGTTTATCAAGAATGAGGGGTTACCTTTGAAATATTTCATAACAAGCGAAAATTTGGTGACCCCTCCAAAAAGAAATAAGCACGCTAAATATTATAAACCCCATGCGGGAAAGCGTAGAAACGGGGGGGGGGGGGTCTGTGGGTATGTAAACCCCCCCCCCCCCGCGTAGATTACCTTTTCCCAGCAGCCACTGAAAATTACGTTCTGAGCACTTAATACGATAACTTTCGAAAAAATACTATCGAAATGTGAAATATGAAATACTCCAGGAAAAAACTGTACGACTGTCCTTTTCCAGGTAACATCTCCCCAGAAAACGCACACCCAATTACTTTTTCCCATGAAATTGATAGGTGTAACGGTTTATTTTCTCCATTACGAGGCAACCAATATTACTTGTGGAAAGATCCTCGTATCTTTAGGGTCTTTAGGGAAACAGTTTCACAGATAGCTCCACGCAATTTTCGCGAGTATTATACTCGCGCCGTGCTTTTTGGTTGTCGATTGTCGACCTTCATCTTTCTTTTTCTTTTGTCAGTCGTGACAGAGTGCACTTCATTTTAATTAAGCAGCTGAGGCGATAGTTGAGAACGCATGGAATTTTAATTGCTTTCATCAATATTTTATGACAATTGGAATTTGGGGATTCCGGAAACATTCTTAGGACGAATTCACCAGTAAACTCCGTGGTAGGATATAATAGCGTTTTTCGATTTTATCATAAGTACGCCATTTGCATATTCCGTAATTTTACATTTTTTTTAGGTTTCGGCTGATATTTGTCATTTTACAATTTTTCATCAACGTTTGTTGCATTCATCTATAATTAGCCCTCTTATTTAAGAGGTATGTACATTTTACGAGTAGTTTATCAAGAAAGAAGAGCTACCTTTGATTTTCTTTTAGGGTTTTAATGTTATGGTTCAAGTCCTATTTTTATTGTTACGGACTAGTACACATCCAATTTGACTACCAATTTACTACCCTCGTATCTTCTCAATTTCATACGGGGAGAGTTAAGTTAAGTTAAGTAGGTGCAACGAAGATCATTTGACCCAGAATGAACTACTGCTTTGGAAGATTCTGAAGCTCCTATTTTGTGTTTTACCCTGAGCTAGTTGGCCGTTAATGAGGCGGGAATGGGGAAACGCAGCGCCAACTGCTTATATAGGAGCGAAATGTCAAGAATTGTGGAGTTCTACCTTGCTATGGGCCCTAGTCTTTGATGGTGATACGTTCTACCCCAACTTTTGTGTATGAAATATTTCATAAGAAATGAAAATTTGATGACGCTTCCTAAATAGCTAATTATTATAAAGATTTTGCCGGAAAACGTGGAACCGGGGGGGTCTGGAATACCCCCCCCCCTCAGCATAAAGATGAGTTTTTCCCTAAAGCCACTGATAACTGCGCTCTGAGCACTTAACGCGATAATTTTCGAGAAAGTACCCTCGAACTAGAGATACTCTTCAGAAGAGAAGGGTACCACCGCCTTTTCCCAAAAACGTAGTACCGGTGAGTCTGGGTGGTATGGAGTACCCCCCTCGCCTCCCCAGCAAGCGCAGATGCTAGTTTCTTTCTCCCAGAACCACAATGAAAGAGATAGGAGCAAAATATAAAGAATTATCGAGTTCTACTTTACTAAGACCACTCTCTGATGGATGGGGGGAATTCCATACCCCCCAGACCGCCCGGTGCTTCTCCCTTCCTTAAAAATCTTTTGTGTTCGCACTACAAACTCCAAATTTCGTGTCATTGTTAGGGTGCATACTCCTGTTTAAAGACTAAAGTCCAAATAACACAAGTACGTACATTGCAAATACATAGAACGTACATTTTACGTACACTAACGGTCCATATACGTACATTTCACGTACATGGTACGTTATTTTTTCACTACTCTGTACATGCTCGGTACGTACTCTTCCGTAGGTACATTAAACGTACTGTTCTGTATGTATTATGTACTTACTCTTGCTCCCGTACATAGTACATACGGCAAAGTAACTACATAGTATGTATAGGTAAAGCGGGGCAAAAATAACCAATAACCAATATACCATATGAGATCCACCAAATTCATAAATAAAGGACAAAATACAAAGTGATTAATTCTATATTTGCCTCAAAATTGATACCTTATTTCGCAATGAATTATTAACTAGGGCACAGAATGTTATACTATCACCACTTTTGTACTGGCTCACGCCTACCAGCTGCAAAATTAGAAAACTAAAGTAAGGAAGGCGATCTTGATCATAATCACATGCAAAATGATCGAAACCATGTACGTGCTTTGTACTAGTGATCGTACACAACTGTACGTGCATCAAACGTACATATTACATCCATGGACGTATGTACGTAAAATAGAACAAAAATGTACGTACAGTGGACAATTCGTGCTATATGGGAAGGAATCTGCTATGTATATTCGTCGTAGTGTATGTATATGCTGACAATTTGGTGGACGATGGACCTATGAAATTATGTGGAAGGTTTGAAAATTGCGGTTTCGAAGGACCAACAAATGCAGACCTAATGTTTGTTGAAGGAATTTAACATGACATTTACATACGTACTTATTTGCAAGTGAAACTGAGATACTAGAAGCGGAGGAAATTCATTACATAGTAACGACATGACAGACAGGTACAGAAACTGTAATCTGCCTAACAAAACTATAGAATACATCACAGGTGGTTGTAAAATTTTCGCCGAAAACAAATGAATGGAATGAACACGAAAAATATCAATAATAAAACAACCATTTTGAATGAAACATACAATGTAACTTGGAAATTTTGTTCTGGATAATAGTAGAACAAATTGTATCAGAGTGTATAATTCAAATCAGTTATTCAACTGTAAAAAACATTTATGCCCTTTCAGTTTATTTGTAATTACATATTATGTGAGGGTTTTGTTTAAAAATTTGATTTTAAAGCACTGAATGTGAATAATTTGGGGTAACGATTTTGATGTTTGACTGAAAGTGAAGAATAGCGTATCGTAACTGGACAGAAGTAGCGTTTTAGAGAACCGACCTGTAATTAAGCTTCGCGCCGTAATCTCCCCACTTGTAATTAAAATTAATTCCCGCGCGTAATTGTCGGATTGAATTCCGTGTTCGGTTTAAATAAGAAAAATTGGACTACGCCCGAAACTTGTTGCGCATTAAAATTAATAATATCCAAAGGGGAAGGGTACCCCAGTCCTTATATGCTAATATAATGGGATTAGTCGTAAAATGCGAAAGATCAAGCGTTCTCCCCCTAATCGCGTTTAAAATACGGTTTGCTTACCTTTTACAAAAGCGGCCAAAAGCATCAGAGGAACAATAATAATAATAACTCGAGGCATGTTGGTATAACTAACTGTCCTTTTGACGCGCACTACCTTTCATTAAATCACTGAACAATTGGGAACGTCACTAATTGGGGGGCATGTCTCGCGGGTCACAGCGGCGTCTTTAAGTGTTCAGCATGCTCAGGTGGCGCAACTTCTGAAGAATGGTCGAGGGTTGCGGTCTACATTTTCTAATTAAAATTGCGGCATCGTGCGAATTTCACGGTGGCGCTTGTTAATTTGTAATGTGCGGGGGTTTGTCAAGAATTTTAATTCAATTGCGGGACTCTGAAAAATTCCACACCGACTTTTACGTGATGCGCTCGTCCGTGCAGAAGTCGACGAACGACGACGCCTTGGATGACCGAGGGACGCGTAACAACTGAGCGCCGTTAACAATTTTGAGCGCGCCGTGCCCCGTACGCATGCCCCAACCCTCATTATCTACTCACCCCCGAAAACGTCGAACGAATGAATATTTAAACTTGTCAAACGTCTTTCTGATAATTCCATTTCAGGTGCGCGTCCCCATTCCTCGTCGGTAATTAACGGGGGGTGGAGGGCCCGAATTCTTTTTCACACGTGCCGAATTTCGCACCTTTTATTAGACCATAACTTCTCCTTCATTCACTGTCTTCCGGAGTTGACCTACATAAAGTCGGGGGTTTTGTAACACTCTATCATCGCGTCCCCTTTCTTTTATCGCGCTGTAAGGGACACGGCCCCGCGTATAATCCGTTATTAGTTTTACTAACTTTTAATCTTAGTTTACGAGCGATTCTGCGAAGGTGAGTTTTGTCGGAGGGAAACCGACCCTCTTAATAATTGGCTACGTAAACAAATCACGCACTCAAAGGGGGGAACGTCTCAAATGAAAAAGCGCAAAATGATCAGTGTCCAGGAATTAGTTCGACTTTTCGCCGCCCCTTCAGTAAGAAGATTCTGACAGGTTTCACTCAAACTCGGAACTCTGAAAGAGTGATTTAGTACATTGCCGCCTAGGTCTTCAGTTGGATAGGTACTCAATGTACGTGAGTACCGGGTGTTCTATTTTGGTTGAGACATCAGTGTACCTCAACTCTTTTTAAAGAGAGACTTCCGGTTTTTGCGACCCTGCGACACTTTTTTGTGAAACTTTTAGTACAAACAGAATCAATCTAGCTTCGTTTGTTTCTGGGCGGAGGTACAGGGTGAAAACGAAAAGTTTGACATTTTGGGACGTTATAATATTTCACTAGTAGAGACCGATCAATATGTTTCTAATTTAATCATGTTGCAAGATGTTGGCCACTTTTTTTCAGACCTTGTAAAAATTTTCGAGTTTAATTTTATCACATACAAAAAATGAGCATTGTAGGAATTATTTTGTCATTCATTGTAGCTCTTTAAAAACCACAAACAATCGAATAAGTTGAATTCGTAATAAATTTTTGGAATATTTCGATTTCGTACAAAACGTCCGAAATATTCGCAAAAGTTTTTGCGGAAAAAAAATTAATCACATTTTGTACTAATAACTAAAATCTTAGTATGTGAATTTTGCTTTAAAAGTAAACCAAAAACCCCGCATCTTTATAAACGCCCATGCTCTTATGCGACAAAATTAGACTCGAACATTTTTACAAAAATTAATACAAGCAACATCCCACAAGATAGCACTTTTTGAGTAAAATACTAATAAATATTATTACTATTATTATTATTATTTACAAGTTCTGAAACTTATTTCAAGTATTTGTTTAACATCTAAACCTCAACTCATAAAATCTCAAACAAAGGTAGTAATAATTATAATTCGATTGTGTCGAAAACCAGTATGTAATCAAACGTTGTATCAAGGAGTCGAAGGAAATAAAAATTTTGAAGTGCAGGTCGCAACGGCCTTATTGAGCTCAAAAAGGACGCTTTCGGCCCAATCTGTAACAGAAAACAATACAATAAACAAACAAGAAGGGTAGTGAATAGGGGGGGGGGGCATAAAATATTGCGTAATACGGAAAAAAATACAACGCGTGGGCAAGATAAACGGTAATAAGGTAAGTGAGAAAGGTACAAAGCGTGAACTCTAGCAGCAAGACAAAGAAGTATTGTAAAAAAAACCTCTAACATCGAACGGCCTGCAACGGCAAAATAAAGAACTATTGTTATAAGAAATCCACAACACTGAGGCAATGATATACTAAAACCGTCTGTAATACTCAATAAGAATCAATAATTCGAATGGCTTTTACACTAGCAAATAAAGTAAAATTTCGACTCGACCAAGGATTATCCTTATAACATTTCTCTAAAGACATAGATTCAAGAAAAACAAAAGCGACAAGCGTGAAAAGAAGAAGAGAAACTTCTTCAAAGATAAATGGTACAGAACACGCAGTCCAGAAATGTAATGGCGTACCCAAAAAACATTTGCGCAAAGTTCAATACGCGAAAAAATATAACGCGTGGGCAAGATAAACGGTAATAAGGTAAGTGAGAAAGGTACAAAGCGTGAACTCTAGCAGAAAGACAAAAAAGTATTGTAAAAGAAACCTCTAACATCGAAAGGCCTGCAACGGCAAAACAAAGAACTATTGTAATAAGAAATCCACAAATTTACTACAGAAACAACACACATCTAAACTGGTTGATTACAAAGAAAATACCTAGATCGCCTACGAATATAACGATTTATCTTTTCCATTACAAGCATTATTATTGTTTACAGTTTGATACTTGCTGAAATATCCTCGTAAAATTTGAACTAATTTGATAGATAGTGTCATTTTGCCAGCACTGATTTGTGCGTGTCGATTTACACCTTTTTTTACACAATCAGCTGAAGGTGTGAGTTAGAATGCGTGGAATTTTAATTGCCATCGTCCGTATACATTGATCTTTGGCGATTGGAGTCATAATTTGGGGACGGGATTCCACCTATGCTCCGAGTGAGGATATACATTGCATTTTTTTGTCTTTATCGTAAGTACCGCCATCTGCATTTCGTTTACTTAGAGTGTATCTTGTTTAGGTTTCGCCTGTAACTTGTTGTTACTGCAATTCCTATCGACAATATTATTGCTGCTTCATCTACAATAGATCCTCTTGTTTAAGATGTAGGTAAATTGTTGTGTCATCAACGAATGGGGGGTTACCTTTGATTTCTTTTAGGGTTTTAGTTCCAGCTTAATGCCGTTCGAGACCCTTGCGTTAAATTCATCGTCACCTACACTGCCTTTTTTTGACCCCCGAAAAAAAAATTGTCTCAGATCGACCCGCAAAAAAATTTTCTTATAGAATGTGGCCTGTAGAATCCATAATTTCAAACAGTTCCAAGATTGGGCTACTAGTTCAAAAGTTACAGCCCTTTGAATTTTTTTTCGAAATTGGTTTCTAGTCTATAACTTTTGATTGAGAAGTCTGATCGAAAAAGTACGAATTGTTTTGGATTCTACGCACCAAAATTAATAAGAAAAAGTGTTTTCCCGAGAAATTTTGATGTAGTCGATTTTTGGTAAAAAAGGAAGGTTATACACTGCCTTTTTTTGAGCCCCGAAAAAAAAATTGTCTCAGATCGACCCGGAAAAAAATTTTCTTATAGAATGTGGCCTGTAGAATCCATAATTTCAAACAGTTCCAAGATTGGGCTACTAGTTCAAAAGTTACAGCCCTTTGAATTTTCTTTCGAAATTGGTTTCTAGTCTATAACTTTTGATTGAGAAGTCTGATCGAAAAAGTACGAATTGTTTTGGATTCTACGCACCAAAATTAATAAGAAAAAGTGTTTTCCTGAGAAATTTTGGTGTAGTCGATTTTTGGTAAAAAAGGAAGGTTATACACTGCCTTTTTTTGAGCCCGAAAAAAAATTGTCTCAGATCGACCCGGGAAAAAAATTTCTTATAAAATGTGGCCTGTAGAATCCATAATTTCAAACAGTTCCAAGATTGGGTACTAGTTCAAAAGTTACAGCCCTTTGAATTTTCTTTCGAAATTGGTTTCTAGTCTATAACTTTTGATTGAGAAGTCTCATCGAAAAAGTACGAATTGTTTTGGATTCTACGCACCAAAATTAATAAGAAAAAGTGTTTTCCTGAGAAATTTTGGTGTAGTCGATTTTTGGTAAAAAAGGAAGGTTATACACTGCCTTTTTTTGAGCCCCGAAAAAGAAATTGTCTCAGATCGACCCGGAAAAAAAATTTTCTTATAGAATGTGGCCTGTAGAATCCATAATTTCAAACAGTTCCAAGATTGGGCTACTAGTTCAAAAGTTACAGCCCTTTGAATTTTTTTCGAAATTGGTTTCTAGTCTATAACTTTTGATTGAGAAGTCTGATCGAAAAAGTACAAATTGATTTGGATTCTACGCACCCAAATTAATAAGAAAAAGTGTTTTCCCGAGAAATTTTGGTGTAGTCGATTGTTGGTAAAAAAGGAAGGTATACACTGCGTTTTTTTGAGCCCCGTAAAAGAAATTGTCTCAGATCGACCCGGAAAAAAAATTTTCTTATAAAATGTGGCCTGTAGAATCCATAATTTCAAACAGTTCTAAGATTGGGCTACTAGTTCAAAAGTTGCAGCCCTTTGAATTTTTTTTCGAAATTGGTTTCTAGTCTATTCTATATTGTAGTCGCTTTTTGGTAAAAAGGAAGGTTATATCTGCATGTGCTGATGTCCACATACTGCTGATAACAAGCCGCCATTTTGCTGTAAAATGGGTCACCGGATCATGAAGGATCAACTTTCGTAAGGGAGAACTTCCGTAACTGTTTAATGTCTTAGTTGATAACTATGTTGCCCCTTCAGGGTTATATGCAATTATATTTCAGTAATTTGTAAATTTCAGTATCTTTGCCATCTCGGTTAAGTTGTGGTCGAGTTTGAAACGCGTATGTTGTGGAAGATCACCACTTCCTAATGAAGGGGTTGTCCAATGAAGTACGGTACCTGGTACAGAAGCAGATTCCGAGTAGAACGAGGCACTTCAGGCATTAGCCCGAAATATTAATTTAATTGTTAAAAGTTGCTCTAAGATTCATTAAACGATGATTCTTGATTTGGGGGTTTGGTTAATATTGGAAGTTCAATTGCGGTATAGTAACGAATAACGTTGTAATGATTGTATCTACTATCTGACAAACACCACAAGAATTTATTGTACAATTTCCGAGTGAAGAAAATATCATTAAACAGCGGACGTGTAACTCGGTATCCGTATTGAAAAACTAATAAAAATCACCTGGAAAAACATTCATTTTTCTTTCAGCACCAATTTGTTAACTGTCAAAAAAAAATAAGCTACATCCTCATAATTTTATAAAATAGAATAGTTGAAGTTTCGTGACTGCTCCTCATAAATCTTTGAAGTCTATTGAATCCGCTATTTCCCTTTCGACCCGTTTTAACGGGTAACGTGATAAACAAAACGCATTTTCCTCGGCAGCAAAAATCGCGCATCTTCTGTTAGTTAGGTTTAGATTGGGTGGGGTGATTGGAAATTATTCTAAGCAGTTCGGCAGAAGGTGAAATCGCGAGAAATGAAAATAAATAACATCTTTGATGTTTATGATGTAATCTCTTGCAAAACTGTTACAAACAACTTTTTTTAGTAGATCAGTAACTGTTATTTGGCTATAATTCTGTATTTTATTACGTTTTCATCGATTTTCGCTGACAATCCCTTGTTACGACTTTTATATATTGTTTTTTTTTCCTGCTGTCGCCACCAAATTGCGCTCATGGAGTAGGTAACTTCCAGTGAAGCTGTAATTACCAAGGGCTCTTGTGTGAATAGTAATCTGGTGGAAAGTGTAAGATCTCTTATCGCGATACCGAGCGGGAAAACTGCAAGTTTTCAGTCTGTGTCGAGGGGCAATATAATCGAAGGGAACTTTACCGTCACTCTTATCTTTTATTTGAAAACTTAGTCCATACTCCCTATTTTTATATCGGGGAAGACCCTGAGTGTGTTTTACGATCTGAAAATTGCCGTAGCTTATTGTGGTTTTATGCCACATATTCTTTCGTTTATCAAAATTTTCGCATTCCTACGGCTATTGTGTACTGTGCAACAAACCTTTCTACGTTTACTACAGCGATTTTGTTTATATCGTGTATAAAAACTATATGAAATTCCCTTGGCAATTTATGGGGGTAGCTTATTGCTAATTTTCCGCAAGGAGTATTTTGCTTTATGGGTTAATGTCCCTGTTAAATTTAGTTCTATATAGGTACCGAAGGGTCGATTTCTCATTTTTGAGAGAACTGGAAAATAGTCAATCAAAACAACCAAACTATAACTGTTAAATGAACGTGAAACACATGTAATAATTTAAGTACAGGGTGAGTCAACGATTGCGCGGAGTAACTTAATGCCTTGAAGATAAGATTTTTCGATAGAGCGCTTTTGTGTTATGATATGGTTGAATATTCTCCACATTTTAAAAATATTTGGAATTATACAGGGTGCGCCCACAAAGTAGGGCGCCCAAATGGTACATTTTTTTTAAATAGAACCCCCTGTATTTGAATGCATTTTTGAATTCTACGCGTAATTGTACGTCTTTTTTATTATAATATGGTTAATATCCGAAAAGCTAGTAGTTTTGAAGATAATTCGATTTTTAAAAAAAATTGATTCCAGGTTTTACATCTTTTATCCTAGGTTAAGTAAAAGTCAAATAAATACATCTACTATGAAACATTAAAAAAATAGCTCACAGGGTGTTTTTTGTAGATCCAAAGTTACAAAACTTCATATTAAAAAATTTCACTTTTTTTAAATGGAACACCCTGTATATTTTTCTGTCATCTTTTAGCTCTTCCACAAACCTTCAACTTTTGATAATAGTCCTATACCTATCTCTGATAGTTTCCGAAATATCTTGGGAAGGGGCGATATGTCTCAAACTGTTACCAATGTGGGGAGTTAGGACATTGTAAGCGGAAATGTAAGAATTCCAAAGAGTCGTCTGAGAAGGATCATGATCGGTCTGCGTTTGTTATCCAATTGGATATCGTCAAATCTATGCATATATCAAAAAAAATCCTCAAAAAGGAGTCACTTTTTTGTCGTTTTCAGTTCAGTAGATATCGTTCATAAACACAGCCAGAAGTCAAGGATCCTTTAAATATTCGACAGATCCGTCAGAAATTTTTTTTATATTTCTCGTCTCAGATCGTTTAGGTGTTCGCCAGCTGATCATTCAGAAATTCTTCAGTCTTTTAGATACCTTTCAGTCGCTTCAGATATTCTTCAGTTTCTTAAAAATATTCTCATCTCCGCCAGATAGTCTCCATGTGCTTCAGAAATTATTCAAATCTCCCGATTCGTACGGATATTCTTCAGATATTCCTCCGATTTTTCATATTATACACTTTTCATATTTCAGTATTATTCCGAATCATGGTGCAATTTCTAGAACTTTCATATACTTTTTAAAACAACCGACAATTATTTGTGCTTCAGATCTTTCAGATATTCTTTTCATCGTTCAGATATCCTTCAACTCCTCAATTTCTCTTTGGATCCCTTAGATACCTCAGATACCTCAAATATTTGTGGGTTCCTTCAGAACATTCCAAGTTCCAGTTCCTTCAAATTTTTCAAGTATCATTCAGTTTTCAAATTCTTCACCTGTTTTTATCATCATTAAAACACTTTTCCAAGATTTCCTCTTCAGAACACTCAAATGTTTCAGATATTCCCCAGACCTTGGTGATTCTTGAAAACCTTAAGATATTCTTGAAAGTTGAAACCTTTCAAATATCTGTCGGATATTTTAAATATCCTTGAGATGTATTTTCAAGCATCCTTAATTTCCTTCACCAAATCATTCAGCGATATCCCCACTCCCCAGATCTTTCAGATATTTTAGACTCCTCACACCCCCAGTGGAACGCCTCGCATCTTTCACATATCCTTCTGATTTTTCATACGCTCAGATATTTCAGATATTCTTTTAACTATTTTTCAGATTTTAAAGATACTTTTCAGTTCCTCCAGACCTCATTCGGTACGTTTAGATTCTTTAAATAGTTTTCAGAATTTCCCATCTCAGACCATTTAGGTTCATTTCCATATCTCCCATATATTCTTCAGATCTATCAGTTATTCTTCAAGTCTGACCTTTGGCATATTTTAAACAATCTTTAGAACCTCTAGATATTTTTCACACAACAGAACCTCCTCTGATCCTTCGGGTGCTTTTCAGATGCACTTGAAACCCTTTAAACATATTTCATGACCTCGCGGTTTTGCTGTTTATCTAGCGAAGTAATTTAATTGGCGGTATCAATGGAGGTCAATTAAGTTCTGGGAGGAGACAAAAACCTATGCTACCATTAAATAATGACAAATTATTCATTTCAAATTGGCCCAAGAAATATTATGTGACTGTTGGTTCTATCAATGAGTACGAATAAAGCGAAGCAAAGCGTTCAAACAACTCCTCCGCACCTAGACATATCGTTTTCCCAGTTATTGTTGGAAATGGGGGGAGGAAGAAGGAAAAAATATCTGAAGAAGGTAGGTGGTATAGTAAAGGAAGGCGTGAGAGAAAAATGACAAAGATCTCATAAACGGGAATATTTTTTCTTCCTTATGGAAGAGACATGAAGAAAGGAAGTATGACGATGGGGCGTGAGATTTAAGAGAAAAGGGAAGAAGAAAGAGGAGGAGACATCTGAAGAAAAGGAAGAATCGTAACTCGGTTAACATTATGCGGGTTGGAAGAGAGATAGGGATAGTAGGCAGCATGTGGGACAATGAACTAGGAGGTAATATTTTCTAGAGGGTCCCCAGGGTACTCCAAAGTCCTTTCCAAGAAGTTTTCAGTAGAAAATGACGAATCAGAGGAATTTAAGGATTTTGATTAGAGGAAATGAATAATCACTTTAAAGTGGAGGGATCACAAGAACCTGAGGAATCAAAAAAATTAAAAAAGTAGAAGATTCCGAAGAGTGTAGCGTTGAAACACGAGAAAAACGCAAGGAATACTAAAAAAAGGGCAAATTCTAAGAAAGAAAAGAATAGTATGCAGAATCCGAGTGATTCAAAGAATCGAAAGAGGTGGAATAATTATTACAAAAAGAGACCGAGAGATTTTCAGAAATGAAGCAAAAAATTGATGAAACAGAAGTATACGGGAAATAGGTAAAAATTGAGAACCTGTACAAATACTTTCTTTGTAATGAACTAGTTTAGATGTATGTTGTTTCTGCGGTAAATTTGTGGATTTTGTATTGCAACAGTTCTTTATTTTGCCGTTGCAGGCCGTTCGAATGTTAGACGTTTTTTTTATAATATTTATTTGTCTTCCTGCTAGAGTTCACGCTTTGTACCTTTCTCACTTACCTTATTACCGTTTATCTTGCCCACGCGTTGTATTTTTTTCCGTATTACGCAGTATTTTATGTGCCGCGCTATTCACTAGCCTTCTTGTTTGTTTGTTGTATTGTTGTCTGTTACAGATTGGACCGAAAGCGTCCTTTTTGAGCTCAATAACGCCGTTGCGACTTGTACCAAAATTTTTATTTTCGTCGACTCCTTGATACAGCGTTTGATTACATACTGGTTTTCGACACAATCGAATTATAATCACTACCTTTGTTTGAAATTTAATGAGTTGAGGTTTTACAAATTGATAAAATTCGTCTATATTATAAAAACAATTTGATAGTTATAATTATTTTAAATTTTGTTTTTAGTTTTTTTCTTCGGGGACGTATTAATAAAACGTGATAGCGAATTAAAAATTTTAGTTGCGTTGAAGCAAAAGTTCTTCTCAAAATGCGATGTCTTGTGCGATGTTGCTTGGAATAATTTTTTGTATAAATGTTAGAGTTTAATTTTGTCGCATAAGAGCGTGGGCATATTTTTCCGCAAAAAAAGAGCTACAATGAATGACCAAATAATTCCTAAAATGCTCATTTTTTGTATGCGATAAAATTAAACTCGAAAATTTTTACAAGTTGTGAAAAAATGGCACAGGCGAATAACATCATCAACAACGTGACCTAACTGGCCAACATCTTGCGACATGATTAAGTCAAGTATATTGATCAGTCTCTATTAGTGAGATATTATATAACGTCACAAAAGGTCAACCTTTTTGTTTTCACCCTGTATCTCAGCTCAGAAACAAATGAAGCTAGATTGACTCTGTCTGTACTAAAAATTTCACAAAAAAGTGGTTCAGGGTCGCAAAAACCGGAAGTCTCTATTTTTAAAATGAGCTTAGATACACTGCAGCCTCAACCAAAATAGGACACCCGCTACTCACGTACATTGAGTACTTATGTATATCCAATGATACATACACTGAAGACCTAGGCGGCAAGGTACTAGAACACTCTTTCCGAATTCCGAGTTTTAGTGAAATCTGCCAGAATCTTCTGGATTCTGAAAGGGCGGCGAAAACTCGAACTAATCCCTGGACACTGATCATTTCGCTCTTTTTCATTTGAGACGTTCCCCCCTTTGAGTGCGTGATTTGTATACGTAGCCAATTATTAAGAGGGTCGGTTTCGTTCCGACGAAATTCACCTTCGCAGAATCGCTCGTAAACTAAGATTCAAAGTTAGTAAAACTAATAACGGATTATACGCGGGGCCGTGTCCCTTACAGCGCAATAAAAGAAAGGGGACGCGATGATAGAGTGTTACAAAACCCCCGACTTTATGTAGGTCAACTCCGGAAGACAGTGAATGAAGGAGAAGTTATGGTCTAATAAAAGGTGCGAAATTCGGCAGAATTCGGGCCCTCCCCCCGTTAATTACCGACGAGGAATGGGGACGCGCACCTGAAATGGAGTTATCAGAAAGACACTTGACAAGTTTAAATATTCATTCGTTCGACGTTTCGGGGGTGAGTAAATAATGAGGGTTGGCGCTCAAAATTGTTAACGGCGCTCAGTTGTTACGCGTCCCTCGGTCATCCAAAGCGTCGTCGTTCGCCACGGTTAAATTGGTAATTTATTATTGGTGGACAAGATGGACTCGCACTAAGCGCCAAAAACCCTCTGATTTCCGCCTGTCGTGCTCCGACCATAGCACGCGCAAACTCCCCACACAACTACGTCTTATGACTTAATATAAACTCATGATAAAAATGAAAGGTACGCATTTTCTCTCTCTCTCTCTCTCTCTCTCTCTCTCTCTCTTTCACATTATCGTTATTAGGGTTTTTCGCTTTATAACTTTTGCTATTTTGCTATTTTGCTCCCGCTAAAGATCCAGATTTAGCGGCACTTTAATTACGAATAAGCACAAATTGGGTAAACCCTCGAGTACTCACCCCTAACTTAACGCAACAAATAAGGTATCCGCTTTCGAGTTTGCAATTTATTTCGTGAATTAATAAGTACCAAATCCCATAATAACTGAATCCGTATTACGGCAAGGACAATGCGGGAGTGACAAATAAGGGTCCGATGGAGACGAAGTTAGTATTAGAACGGACGGGGCGGACTTTGGCCGGATTAGAAGCTGAATATTTGATGGGATTTCGGTTCGGAGACGAGATTATGCAAGAGAGCTCACTTGAAAGTGTTGTAAATCTAATTTGAAACCGTTCCGTCTCGACCACAAGTGGTCAATGAATTTGCTGGCGATACTTTTTTTTTCTCGTGCGTCGCGGCGCGATTAATAATGAATTCGGCGGAAATAAATCAGGGGAGAGTTATAAAATTCCGTTCCAGGATTTGCATAGAAGGTTTTGTTGAGGGAGCCCATCTGAATTTTAGAATAGCTCTATAGAACGGTGGGTGCGTGGAATTTCGCCCTTGGTATTTGTTTTTATTTTATCCCTTACATTGTGAGCGTGTATTGACACACATGGTGCCATTTTAACACGTTCTTCGCACTTTCAAAACTTATTTTATAAAACAGAGAAAGGAATGTTGCACCTACAGCTACGTGAAAAGAAACAGCTGCGATATGAACTATACATAAGTTGCACTGTTTCAGGTGTGGAAGATGTTGACCGGAAAATTGACGTGCACACAGTGTAATGTAGTGTGGGAATTAATCCGGCATGTTCAGCTGTATAGTTAATTAAATTTTACACTGGAAAATAACTATTTACGAGAATAATGAGGAACCTCATTAAAGTTTCGGAAAACATTTTATGAAAAACTTTAAATTATACCATCGCTAACGCTCTACTAGTAAAGCAAATGCGGAAAAACAAACGAAAAGGAGAGACTGCTCCGCCTCCCAGTGGAAACCATGGGCCTTACTGTCCATCTCGTATGAGGATATGCGTCGTTTCAGTTCCCGTCCGTCCAGTCCATTCCCGCCGATACGTAAGCTGGCTTAATTTCTTCAGATTCTTCAAAACCTTGTGGTTCCCTAACATTGCAAAAAGTGCCTCAGGTTCTTCAGATAAATAATAATAATAATATCATTTAATTGTCCAATATAACATCCAATTACAGAGAAAAAAACGTCAAGTTTTCCAGGTTTCCACATTCAACATTCTTCTGCTCAAGTGCTTCACAGTATTTTAACCACTGTCAGATTCTGCAAATTTGGGA
Organism: Photinus pyralis; assembly: GCF_008802855.1. Taxonomy (NCBI): domain Eukaryota; kingdom Metazoa; phylum Arthropoda; class Insecta; order Coleoptera; family Lampyridae; genus Photinus; species Photinus pyralis. The sequence goes on along the minus strand of NW_022170878.1, from coordinate 3,704,008 downwards.
TCATCTAACTATTTACATCCTTTAGTATGATAACCCATCTTTTTCTCACATCGTTCCGTCTTCCAGATTCTTCAGATCCCATGGATCCATGGAACCTTCGGTCTTTACAGATACCTACATCAGATTCTTATTTTTTAAATTCACTTTTCAAATCCTTCTTTAGATATTTCATTATTTTTCCTTCTCTGTTTAACCCCTGCTTCCGACCTCTTTAATACATTCCCCTCTTCGCGTTTGCTTCTACCTTTGGTCGTCATTCCTAACACCTTTCCTTCATATAAGTTTTTGTTAATCACTTTTTCAAGCTCCTTCCTCGATTTTTTTGACAACACCCTTTTCGGTCCCCGCTTAAACTTCTTTCATATTCCATTCACCCCTCCATCGCCCTGGTTCTTTACATGGACATGAGTCCATGACTCACTCCCTTCAAGTTTTCAATACATCGTAATTTCTTACTGCTTTTCGTACGAGATTTTGTCTTCACGACTTTCTCGCGTCTTCGTTCCTAACATTTAAATATTTTCCCTTTCGTCTACTTCTTGCTTTACACCTATCTTCATCAGATGTTGCTTTTTAACTCCTCCTTTCACTCATTTTCTCTTTCACGCCTGCGTCTTCTTTCCTTTCTGTTCTGCACAGACCGTCGCCAAAGTACTCTTTTCTTCCTTTTACGCTTCCTTTAACACATTTTCTCTTAAAACCTTCATACAGTTCCACTACCCCTATTTCATTCCTCCTTCCGTTTCCTTCTTTACCGTGTTGAATTTTTACGCTTGATTCCTTGGTTTCTTCATTCCTGGCCCTCTTGTCCTTTTGGCCCCGGTCATTTTAGCTGTGACCTTTTGCTTTGTGAGACCTTTATCTTTGATCTTTGCAACCCATGCATCTTTCGACTCATCCGCTCTTTGGCTGCCTACCACTCCTTCATCCGGCAGGTGCATGGCTCCTTGGCCACGTGGTACGTTGGCCGTGTGGTACCTTGTTCACTACTTGACCTCCTGACTTCCTCGTTCCATGCATTATTTGCACTCTGGTACCACCTAGGCTTTTAAGAACTTTGCTCATTACTTCTTTGGCTTTTTGGTGTATGGCTTCTGTTCTTTTCAAAATTACGACCGACCTACTCTTTGAGTTTTTGAATCGACACCGGGACGCCATTAAATGGCAGTATCGGGAATTCTAGAGTTCTACTTTGCAAAGGACGCTCTCTGCTGGCTGGAGGGTACTTCATACCCCCCCCCCCCCGGACCCCACAGTACTTCGTTTCCTTCCTCAAAAATGTTTGTACTTTCGAACTGTATAGTATGAAATACTCTTCAGAAAAAAATTACGACTGTCCTTTCCCAAAAACACAGGAAGCTCCCCCCTCCTCCCTAATGATTACTATGAAATTGATAGGAGCAAAATATCTGGAATCGTAGGGCTCCACTTTACTAACGGCACCCCTTTCTGGCTGGTATTTCATCCCCCACCCCCCCGACGACTGTCCTGTCCCAAAAACGTAATACCGGGGGAGGGGGGGTCTTTCATACCCCCTAAACAACAAACGAAATTGCGATTATCTTTTCCCAATGACTACTATGAAATTGACAGGAGCAAGATATCAGAAATTCTGGGGTCCTACGTCCTTTCCAAGGACACCTTCTACTGGCTGGGGGTGGTTGGGGGATACTCCATACCCCCCGGACCGCCGGAGCTTCGCTCTCCTTTCTCAAAAACATTTGTTGTTAGCACTTATACTATCAGTTTCAACAACATCCGATCAAACCGTGAAGTATGGACAACTCTTCAGGAAGAAAATATACGACTGCCCAAAAACATAGAACAGGGGGGGGGCAACCCCCCCCCCCGCAAATGAAGATGCGATTATCTTTCCCCAGGTCTTTCCCTAATGACTACCATGAAATTCATTGGAGCAATGTATCAGGAATTATAGAGCTCTAGTTGCCAATGGCACTCTTCCCTGGCTGGGGGGGAGGGGTATTCCATACCCTCCATTCCACCGGTGATTTACTCAAAAATATTTGCTGTTAGCACATCATTTTAAAAAATACACCATCGAACCGTGAAGTGTGAAATACCCTTCAGGACAAAAATACGACTGTCTTTTCACAAAAAACGTAGTACGGGGGGGGGGGTCTGGGGGTTAAACCCCCTAGCAATCGAAGATGCGTTTATCAATGACTACTATGAAATTGATAGGAGCAGAATATCAGAAATTCTAGAGTTCTACCTTTCTAAGGACACTTTCTACTTGTTGGGGGGTGGTTGGGGGGTTCCGGACCCCCCGGCGCTTCGCTCTCTTTTCTCACAGTCATTTGTTGTTAGCACTTATACTATCATTTTTATGAACATGCCGTCAAACCGTGAAGAGCTCTACTTTGCCTTGGGCATTCTCTGTGGGGGGGGGGGGGCTCCATACTCCCCAGCCCCTCTGGTACTTTGCTCCCCTTCCTCAAAGATATTTTATGTTAGCACAATTATACTCATCATTTTTAAGAGCATACCATAGAACTTTGAAGTATGAAATATCATTCAGGAAAAAAGTGGGGGGGGGGGGGTCTCCATACTCCCCAGCCCCTCTGGTACTTTGCTCCCCTTCCTCAAAGATATTTTATGTTAGCACAATTATACTCATCATTTTTAAGAGCATACCATAGAACTTTGAAGTATGAAATATCATTCAGGAAAAAAGATGCGACTGTTGTATCTCAAATACGTACTACCGGGGGGTCTGGGGGGTATGGAATACCCCACAGCAAACGATGATGCGTTTATCTTTCCCCAATCACTACTATGACATAGATAGGAGCAAGGTATCAGATATTCTAGAGTCCTACGTCCTTTCTAAGCACACCTTGTACTGGCTGGGGGGTGGTTGGGGGATACTCCATACCTCCCTGACCGCCGGGGCTTCGCTCTCCTTTCTCAAAAACATTTGTTGTTAGCACTTATACTATCATTTTCAACATGCCATCAAACCGTGAAGTACGACTGCCCAAAAACATAGTACAGGGAGTCTGGGGAGTATGTGCATACCCCCCCCCCCCGCAAATGATGCGATTATCTTTCCCTAATGACTACTATGAAATTGATTGGAGCAAAATATCAGGAATTATAGGTATTCCATACCCTCCATCCCACCGGTGATTTACTCCCCTTTCTGAAAATCCCTTACTGTTAGCACTCATACGATCGTTTTAAAAAACATACCATCGAACCGTGAAGTATGAAATACCCTCAGGAAAAAAGTACGACTGTCTTTTCCCAAAAACGTAGTACCGGGGGGTCTGGGGGGTATGCCCAGCAAACGAAGATGCACTTATCTTTCATTAATGACAACTATGAAATTGATTGGAACAAACTATCAGGAATTATAGAGCTGTAGTTGCTAATGGCACTATTTCCTGGTTGGGGGGGTATTCCATACCCTCCTTCCTCCCAGTGCTTTACTCCTCTTTTTCAAAAACATTTGCTGTTAGCACTTATACGGTCATTTAAAAAAAACATACCATCGAACCGTATACCCTTCAGGAAGAAATACGATTGTCTTTTTCCCATAAACCTAGAACCGGGGGGTCTGGGGGGGTATATACACCCCAGCAAACGAAGATGCAAATACGGGGGGGGGGGGTATGGAATATCCCCCAGCAAACGAAGATGATATTATCTTCCCCTAATTACTACTATGACACTGATTCTAGAGCTCACTTCTGTAAGGGCACTTTCTACTGGCTAGCATACCCCCCTCCCCGGCCCCGGTGCTTCACTCCTCTTCCCCAAAAACTTATACGATCATTTTTAAGGAAATACCATCGAACTGTGAAGTATGATATATTTTTCAGGAAGGATACGATGTCCTTTCTTAGGGGGTCGGAGAGGTACGGAGAAGTACCCCCAGCAAACGAAGATACGATTACCTTTTCCCAGTGGCAACTATGGCGGTGCAGGTACAAGGTATAAGGAATTCTCGAGTTCTACTTTGTTGAGGGCACTCTCTGATGGAGGGAGGTATTCCATACCCCCGAGAACCCCCGATGCTTCGCCCTTCCTAAAAATCGTTTGTTGTTTTTCAGAAAAAAAAAGATACGACTGTCTTTTCCAAAAACGTAGTACTGGGTGAGGGGGGGGTATCGAATACCCCCCCAGTAAACGAACACACACGACACTTTATATTCTATTACCCTTTGTTTCTGTTCTTGTTGGTTCGTAAAAACTTGCTTTGTTGGTCTTTACGGTTCATCTAACCTTCGGTTCTTCTGCCCATCGCCTGCTCCAGTACTCATCACTTTGACCCTTTGTGTCTTCGACTTTTTGCCTCTTTAGCTCTATGGACCCTTAGTAATTTTATCTTTTGGCTCCTTTGTTCCAGCCCCTTTGCCATTTGCTGCTTTCGCTGCTTCATGTGCACTCCTCGGCTCTCCAGATTTCTGCTTTTTGACTGTTTGATTCTTCGACTTTTCGGTTTTTTCTCTTCACATCTTGCCTTTGTCCTTGACCTTTTTCCTTCTTTACCTCCTTACCTCCTTGTTCACGGACTTCTTTCCTCTTAGTATTTGTAGCATTTCTCCCATCCTTATTATTTTGATACCTTGGTTCATTCACCCCTCATCTTTTGATCCTCATAATACATTTATCATTCGCTACTCAGCAATTCGTCTTCTTCGCTCTTTAGCTATATGACAACTGCGTCCCTTGGTTCCGTCATCCCTAGGTCAAGTAGTGCCTTAGTCGCACAGTTCACAGGTCACTTCACTTCTGGCCTGTTTGTCTCTTGCTTCTCTTCTCCTTTCGCTCTTCAGTTTACAAGCGCTTTAAATCTTTGGCCCTTCGTGAACCAGATACTATTTGGCTCATTGGCTTCTCGCCCAGTCAGCTCTTGTCTCATCTGCTCTTTTTCTGCCATCTTGCCTTTTTGTCCTATTATCTCGTCTCTGTCTGTCGTTATCCTATCCTCTTTACCTTCCTCGTCTTCTACTCTACTTTTTTACCTCTTTTCCCTTACTTTGTCATTTCCCTGGATTGATGGATAGGTGGACGATCGAATGTATAATTGTCAATGTTACATTCTAATCTCGATGTATCCAGCTGTTGCAACCCTTCAAAGCTCTCTTGAGACGAATATTTTTGTAATACAGACGCTCCAATAGTGCCTGCTGACACAGTTCTCAGAGCGCAAACTTATCTCCGGTAGGAAAATAGTTTGCGAAAGTAATATAGCAATTGTATCCCGTACCTTCCGCCTTCGTATGACATTTTCAAGTAAACGTGCCGCTGACGTTCGTAAATTAAGTTATAATGGGTTACGTCCTGGAGAGAATCGATACCGCATGAAAGCGCAGTTGAATTGAACCGATTTTAACGGCACAAAGGGAACCGATTAAAAATGTACACAGGCTCGAAATTATTTACACTCTCCCATTTTAACGTATCGTATTGTTCCGAAGTTAATGTAATACAACTTGATTTATCAAAGGGAGCGAACAAACTTTGTGGAAGTAAATGGTTCTGCTGTTCGCCATGATACACACTGACTGTATCAAGGTTGTAAGTCTCCGGAGGATCCGACCGAGCTCCAAGTTTCCGCCGCTTTTGTAATTATTGACTGAACTTCATCTGGAGAGTGCCATTAAGTAAATTATATTCAACAGTTATGTTTTTTCGTCTTCTTAAACTTCTCGAAATTGCGCCTTTGTTGCCGTTATCTGATTACTGCTCTGTTTTTTTTGGGAATAATTTACTTTGTGGTTATATCGACGGTTGTCATGTCAATCAGAAAGGGATACTTTGATATAAATTTCTGAGTTTTACCTTATTTCAACGTCTCTATTAACCGAAATGTTTGCTAGAATTAGGTAGAAATCGTGGTCCGGACAAAACGACAAGTAGGTAAGAGCAAAAATTTGTACCTAACAGTGTACTTTTCGCTTTTTCGTTATTTCACTTTTTCGCATTTGCGCTTCTTTGCTTTTTCATTTTTTCGATTTCGCTTTTTCTCTTTTTCGTTTTTTCGTCAATTCGCTTGTTCGCTTTTTACCGCAATTCTTCTTCCTACTTTTCCCATTGGCTCTTTCGCTTTTTTGCTTTTTCGTTTCTTCGATTTTTCGTGGTTTCACTTTTTCGCTTTTTCGTTTTTTCACCTTGTCACTTTTTCGCTATGTCGCTTTTCGCCTTTTATTTTCTGCGCTTTTCGCTCTTACGCTTGTTCGCTTTTTCGTTTTTTCGCTCTATCGCGCTTACGCTTTTTCGCTGTTTCTTTTTTCGCTCTTTCGCTTTTTCGCTGTTTCGTTCTTTTTCTTTTTCTTTATTTCCCTCTTTCCTTCTTTTCCACTTAATTTTATGTTCCTTTTTCCAGCCCGTCTCTGGTTTGCCCTCGCCATGATGGTATTAGATTTTAGCTTCCGTCTTACATCTGCTTGTCCATTGCAACGGGAGCCCGTTAATGGTGTTGAGTAGGTTTTACGTGTCCAAAACGAAGAAGAATGAAAAAAAACTGTGGGCTTTTAATGATTGTATTTCGGGCCCTTTCAATGGGTGGGGCTGAACCAATCCGTTTCGTTCATGATTCAAGATTGCCGATTTAATACGTAGCGCTATTTTATGGGTGGTTTTGTAAATTTAGAAGATGAGTAAGAGATAGCCAGGCGACAGACATAGAGGCATTCGGTTCTGAGCCGTCATAGAGCTGATATCGGGTAACCAAAAGAGAAAGGTTTTGAACAACGGGAAAGTCATCTAAGTTGTCCGATATAAGAACCTTTGTAGGCGAATATTACGCAAAGTTCGCGGTCGGTAGTAAGTGAAATACCGGAAACAGATCAATTGTGGTTAGATTTAGCTTAAGTCAAGAAGAGATAAAACAAATGTGATAACTAAGAGAAAATCGAATTTAATCTCGAGTGAACGTTTCCAAAAAATCAATAAAAAATTGGGGTCACAGCTATGAATAGTTTCAATGTTTCTCTTTTCGAAAGTTAAAGGTGCCCGGGACAATTTAACCCAGTAGCAGTTTGCGTTTGGGCCACGTTAGTAATAAGTCGTATTGTGAAAGCGAAGGTATTTTTACTCCAGCACTCACGTAGTAGTCATTGTGGAAAGGAAATTCAGTCTACATAAACGGGGAGGGGGGGTCCATACCCAACACACACTCTGGCACTATCGTTCTTTCCTAAACAAGTTTAATGATAATTTTCAAGAAAATATCACACAACTTAGAACAAAGGTACGACTGTCCTTTCCCAAAAATAAATCATGAGAGTTGTGAAGGTTAAACTTTTACTTTTTCCCTTTTTTTGCTTTTTCGATTTATCGCTCCTTCGCTGTTTCGGTCTTTCGCTCTTTCCCTCTTGCGCTCTTTCGCTCATTCGCTCTTTCGCTGTTTCATTTTTTCAATTTTTCGTTTTTCGCTTTTACGCTCTTTCGCTTCTTCGCTCATTCGCCTTTTCGTTTTTTTGCCTTTTCGCTCCTTCGCTCTTTCGGTCTTTCGCTCTTTCCCTCTTGCGCTCATTCGCTCCTTCGCTGATTCGCGTTTTCGCTTTTTCGATTTTTCGATTTTTCGCTTTTTCGCTCTTTCGCTTTTTCACTTTTTCGATTTTTCGCTCTTTCGCTTCTTCGCTCATTCGCCTTTACGTTTTCTAGCTTTCTCGATTTTTCGCTCTTTCGGTTTTTCGCCCTTTCGGTTTTTCGGTCTTTCGCTCTTTCCCTCTTGCGCTCTTTCGCTCAGTTGCTCTTTCGCTATTTCGCTGTTTCGCTTTTTCAATTTTTTGCTTTTTGGCTCTTTCGCTTCGCTCATTCGCTCATTCGCTCATTCGCCTTTTCGCCTTTTCGCTTTTTTGCTTTTTTGCTTTTTCGATTTTTCGCTTTTTCCATATCTTTAAGTTCGTTAAGTTTACGTAGTTTTAGATAGTGGATAATGAGGAGTACACGGGATGTTTCCATTAGAGGGTTAGATAGCACCAGTTTTCATTTGAGCCACGTTTGTAATAAGTCTCAAAAACAAATCATGGGAGTTGTAAAGGTTCAATTTGTAGGAATAACATAGCACCGTAGAGGTCGCGAGGGGGGGGGGGGTCTGGGAGTATCCGTAACCCCCAGCGATACCCTCGACAATGGAAGACTCGATAGATCTTTTTCCATTACCATAGAACTCTCGGAATAGTCTTTGGGGAAAGGTAACTGAATATTCCTATACCGGGAGGAAGGGGCATTCCCATTCCATACCCATCCCCCACCCCCCAGACCTCTCGGTGTTATGATCTTCCGCATAAACTTTTATTATGTGATGATTTTCGAGAAAAGATCACAGAACTTACAACCAAGATACGACTGCCCTGTCCGAAAACGATCATGAGTGTTTTGAATGTCAATCTAGTCTAAAGAACGGAGTAGTAGGGGTCTGGAGAGAAACATGGAACCGGGGAGTCTGGAGGGGTATACGTTACCTCCCAGCGGTAACTTCGTCAAAGGGGCGGTCGAAAATTCTTTTTCTATTACCCATGTATTATTGTAGTTGTTTTTGAAAAATGTAATTTATATTTCGTATATTTAGGGGGGGGGGAATAACGTACCACCCAGCAGTACCCCCGACAATGGAGAACTCGATAGCTCTTTTTCTAATACCAAGATAACTGAATCTTCGCATACTCCCGTTCCAATCCCCCAAAATAAATCATGAAAGTTGTGAAGGTTAAACTTTCGCTTTTTCGCTGTTTCACTATTTCGCTTTTCTGCTTTATCGCTGTTTATCTTTTTCAATTTTTCGCTTTTTCGATCTTTAACTTCTTCGCTCATTCGCTCATTCGCCTGTTCGCTTTTTCGCTCTTTCGCCCTTTCGCGTTTTCGCTCTTTCGCTCTTTCGCTTTTTCGCTTTTTGGCTGATTCGCTCATTAGCTCAATCGCTCATTCGCTCATTCGCCTTTTGGCTTTTTTGCTTTTTTTCTCTTTTTCGCTTTTTCTCTTTTTCTCTTTTTCGCTTTTTCGCTTTTTCGCTTTTGGATTGGTTAGTAGCAGTTTGCATTTGAGCGACGTTACTAATAAGTCCCAAAAATAAATCATGAGAGTTGTGAAGGTTCAACTTGTAGGCATAACTTAGAACCGAGGGAGGCGGATGGGGGGGGGGTATTCATACCCCCTAGCAGTCCCCTCGACAATGGAGGACTCGATAGATCTTTTTTTATTACCCGAGAACTCTCGTAGTAGCCTTTGGGGAAAGATAACTGAATATTCGCATACTGGCGGGGAGGGCCATTCTCATTCCATACCCACCCCCACCCCCCAGAGTTATGATCTTCCCCATAAACTTTTACATATGACGATTTTCGAGAAAAAACCACAGAATTTTGAACCAAGATACGACTGCCCTGCCCCAAAAACAATCATGAGAGCTTTGAATCTTAATCTAGTCTGAAGAAGGGAGCAGTAGGGGTCTGGGGGGTATGAATTACTCGGCGGTACCCTAGGCAGAGGAGGACCCGATAATATTTTTTCTATTACCCATGCACTGTTGTAGTTAGTCGTTGAGAAAAGGTAATTGAAACCTCGTATACTGGCGGGTATTAATTACACCTCTACCCCCCCCCCCCCTTCCCCCCAGTACAACGTTCTTTCCTAAAAACGCTTAATGATAATTTCTCGAGAAAAGACCACACAACGTAGAACCAAGGTGCGACTGTCCTTTCCCAAAAATGAATCATGAGAGTTATGAAGGTTATACGTGAAGGACAAACATAGAACGGGGGGTCTGGAGGGGTATGAGTAACCCCCCAGTGGGGACCCTCGGCAAAGGGGCACTCGATAATTCGTTTTCTATTACCCATGCATTATTGTAGTTGTTCTTGAAAAAGGTAATTGGGGTATACGATGAGGGAGGGGGGGGGGGGGTATTCCATACTCTCCAAACCCTCCGATACTACTTTTTTTCTCAAAAACGTGTAATGATAATTTCTGAGAAAAGGCCACAGAACTTAGAACCAAGATACGACTCTCCTTCCCAAAAATAAATGATGAGAGTGTGAAGGTTAAACCTGTAGGAATAACGTAGAACCGGGGGAGGGGTATTCGTTTAGTGTGGACAGTCCATACCCCCGTACCCCCGGTGCTACTTTATTTCCTTGGTAAGGAGGGCTCGATGATCCTTTTTCCATTACCCTAGCATTCCATCAGTAGTCTTTGAGAAAAGGTAATTGTAAGTTCCTATGCTGGGGGGTATTGGAATACCTCCCTGACACCCGCTACTACGTTCTTCGTGAAATACGTTTAATAATAATTGGCGTGACAAACCACACAACTTACTCCACAGTAGTATCCTCGGTAAAGGGAAACCATTTTTTTGCCCAAGCACTCTCGAAAAAATCTTCGCAAAAAGATAATCGCGTCGTATAGGAGGGAGGGGGAGGGAGGGGTGTATTCCGGTGGTATGTCCTCACAAATAAACCGCTCAGCTTTCAATACTTTCGTGAATTACTGTATGAGTAGCACCACTAATCATTTTTGTTGACTGTACTACCGGGGGCTCTAATACCTCCCCACCCACGTAGCACGCTAAGCACAGAAAGGCTCGAAGAAATTGTATCTTAGTATATTAAGGAGTATTGCATACGCCCCCCCCCCCCCCCCCCCCCCCCAAATACTAATACTCGCTACACTTTTGCTCCAAGTTATCGTCTCTGCTATCCATATCTGTTGCAATATTAATCAGTTTGCTCTCAGTTTCCGTTGTAGCATCGGACCTTCACTCAGGGTTACGTTCTCATGTTAAGTGTCCTCGAATAAACGAACGGTTACTTAAAAATTAGATCTATTCGTCACTCCAATCTACTTTTCAATACCTTTACGCAACGTAAACGAAACCAGTAGTGATTATACCTTCACCGTACAAGTTAACCACGTCTAGATATCCGATCGTGCGGTTCGCCGTACAAGTTAATCACGTCTAAATACCCTATCGTGCACTTCATGGATCCAACGAATCCATTTTTAATTGTGTGATATATTTACTATGAATACGGGCCAAAATAAAGTTCTTGAAAGTCAAACCTCTTGATCTGCTTAATTATATGAAACCTACACCTAGACTCCAATAAATGATACATTGTGTTAGTGTAAGTGTTTAAATAAAATATTAAGGCATGTGCTCCTTTCCAGTATCCTGCCAGAAAAGATTTCATTTAGACTATACCCACCCCTTCAAAGGGTGTAATTAAATGGTTTACTCTACGCACCTTTTGCATACAGATTAGTGACATTTCTCTCACGCGAAGGTAGTCCGACGCTATTAACAAAGCTGGCCTAATGAGATCGCGAGAGATTGTGATTGTATAAAGTAGCTGACTCGAATAAACAGGTCACACTCTCGTTGTCACGAGCATTTCCCGGCGTAGGAAGCGCGCTTCAGACTTTAGAGAAAGCATGATTTAATTAAATTGAAGTTACCCCCAAAATAACACATACAGAGCTAGTGAATATTTTCTATCAGTCCTTTATTAAATGTCACACCCTTAACCAGCGAAGTCCATCTGCATGAGAGACGTAATAATTTACCTCGCAAAAAAAATTCGACAAAATCCAAAATATTTAATGTATGCACGCCGAATATATTTGCTAAATCAATCACCTTTTGCTTTGAAGGCATCATATACATGCACATAATTTCGCCATTTCAAAATTCAAATAAGAATTTGATCATAAAGAATGCAAAATATCTCTTCCCTTTTTGACTACATACACCCCGTTCATTTTTACGCTTCTTTTACTTCCATTTATATAAAAAAATGATAAAAACTTACTCCGTAGTCGAACCAATCAAATAAAGACCAAGACAAAAAGAAGCGTACTCGAACAGAACTTTATCGGTTCCGGATGCGAATTCACTTACAAGGTTCACTCATTAAAGGGGAGGAAAAAAAAAGTTAACGCGAAAAGGAAGACAGCGACTTTAAGAGGCCGCTAATGTTCGCGGTCGATAAAGGCAGATACAGATGCCGATTGCTGAAAACTTCCTTCGGCTAAATGAAGCGATCGCCTCGATAATTGCCCTCAATTTTTACGCTACCAGACCGAAAAAATGTAAAAAATTAGGGACGTAAACCGAGTTACTGCGCACAGAAGACCAATGGAATTGTAAATGGGTTACCGCAGGTAATTAACCGATCCCCAGGACTGATTAGAACTTAATTAAAAATTAGGCGGTTGGTCGAAAACGCGAATTCATTACCGGTTTTTTCTTTGGGTATTACGAAGTGTCTTGCAGTACCCAGTGAAGGCTTGCGTTAACGTCGAGGTCGTTCGACAAGCTAACTTACTTGATTATGTAATTTAATTTTAGTTATAATTCCAATTTGTAATTACATGCAACATTTTCACGTGGAGTTGGTTTATTGATTATTTTCAAAAGCCACTTTTATGTCTCCTGACGTCTATATCTCCAATCCCCTTGAAAGGGCCTTAAAAATCCTCAAAGGGCCTTCAAGAGCTTTTGAGAGTTTAAGAGTCTTAACGGTTGTTGAGAATTTCAAGAGCACCAGAAGCGTTGAGAAGAAATTAAGAACCTTTAAGGCTGCTTTTTTAAAATTGTTTATCGTCTTCGGAAGGGTCTCCACGAAGATGCCGGAGAGATTTTGAAAATATACATTGCGCGCCAAAGAGGCTTAATACGCGCCTTTTTGAAATTGTTGCTTGTTTTTGAGGGACCTTAAGACTCGCACCGTCTCAAAGAGTCTCGAAATGGTTCGGCGAAGAAAGGATCTTAAAAATTTGTGCTTGATTACTATTGGCACTATATCCAAAAATGCCGAGGTTCGCCGAATCTGTGCCGAACTCACCTTCGGTTCGCTCGGCAATTCCATGTACACATCTTAACTTCAAATTAGTGATTCTACTCCTAATTTAAAGGCACTTGATCCCTTCATCCAATCGGCGAGCAAGTCGAAGGCGAGTTTGGCACAAACCTCGACAGAATAGAAGTTTGCCTTGGTTGACTTTTCTTAAGCTGAACTTCTACCCTGTGTAAGGTTGTGCGGAACAAATTCTACAAGAAAATGTTTTTTCCCGGTCGATCTCAGACAATTTTTCTTTCCAGCCTCAAAAAAAGCAAGTGTATAACCTTCCTTTTTTATTAAAAACGACTACTCCAAAATTTCCCGGAAAAAAACCTTTTTCTTATTAATTGAGATGCGTAGAATCCAAAACGATTCATACTTTTTCGATTAGACCTCTCAATCAAAAGTTATGGACAAAAAACCAATTTAAAAAAAAAATTCAAAGGGCTGTAACTTTTGATCTAGTAGTCCAATCTTCAAACTGTTTGAAATTATGGATTCTACACGTCAAATTCTATAAGAGAATGTTTTTTCCCGGTCGATCTCAGACAATTTTTCCTTCCGGCCTAAAAAAAAGCAAGTGTATAACCTTCCTTTTTTTTATTAAAAACGACTACTCCAAAATCTCCCGGGAAAACACTTTCTCTTATTAATTTTGATGCGTAGAATCCAAAACGATTCGTACTTTTTCGATTAGACCTCTCAATCAAAAGTTATGGACAAACAACCAATTTCGAAAAAATATTCAAAGGGCTGTAACTTTTGATATAGTAGCCCAATCTTCAAACTGTTTGAAACTATGGATTCTAAGCGTCAAATTCTATAAGAAAATGTTTTTTCCCGGTCGATCTCAGACAATTTTTCCTTCCGGCCTCAAAAAAAGCGAGTGTATAACCTTTCTTTTTTATTAAAAACGACTACTCCAAAATTTCCCGGGAAAACACTTTTTCTTATTAATTTTGATGCGTAGAATCCAAAACGATTCGTACTTTTTCGATTAGACCTCTCAATCAAAAGTTATGGACAAAAAACCAATTTCGAAAAAATAGTCAAAGGGCTGTAACTTTTGATCTAGTAGCCCAATCTTCAAACAGTTTGAAATTATGGAGTCTACACGCCAAATTCTATAAGAGAATGTTTTTTCCCGGTCGATCTCAGACAATTTTTCCTTCCGGCCTCAAAAAAAGCGAGTGTATAACCTTTCTTTTTTATTAAAAACGACTACTCCAAAATTTCCCGGAAAAAAACCTTTTTCTTATTAATTGAGATGCGTAGAATCCAAAACGATTCATACTTTTTCGATTAGACCTCTCAATCAAAAGTTATGGACAAAAAACCAATTTCGAAAAAATAGTCAAAGGGCTGTAACTTTTGATCTAGTAGCCCAATCTTCAAACAGTTTGAAATTATGGAGTCTACACGCCAAATTCTATAAGAGAATGTTTTTTCCCGGTCGATCTCAGACAATTTTTTTTCCGGCCTCAAGCTTCCTTTTTTACCATAAATCTACTACTCCAAAATTTCCCGGCAAAACACTTTCTCCTCTTATTAATTTTGATGCGTAGAATCCTAAACGATTCGTACTTTTTCGATTAGACCTCTCAATCAAAAGTTATGGACAAACAACCAATTTCGAAAAAATATTCAAAGGGCTGTAACTTTTGATATAGTAGCCCAATCTTCAAACTGTTTGAAATTATGGATTCTACGCGTCAAATTCTATAAGAAAATGTTTTTTCCCGGTCGATCTCAGACAATTTTTCTTTCCGGCCTCAAAAAAAGCAAGTGTATAACCTTCCTTTTTTATTAAAAACGACTACTCCAAAATTTCCCGGGAAAACACTTTTTCTTATTAATTTTGATGCGTAGAATCCAAAACGACTCGTACTTTTTCGATTAGACCTCTCAATCAAAACTTATGGACAAAAAAACCAATTTCGAAAAAATAGTCAAAGGGCTGTAACTTTTGTACTAGTAGCCCAATCTTGAAACTGTTTGAAATTATGGATTCTACGGGCCAAATTCTATAAGAAAATGTTTTTTCCCGATCGATCTCAGACAATTTTTCTTTCCGGCCTCAAAAAAAGCAAGTGTATAACCTTCTTTTTTTACCAAAAATCGACTAGTCCAAAATTTCTCGTGAAAACACTTTTTCTTATGCCTTCGACACGCGCGGCAATGCCTATGGAATCGCTATTTTTAAACAAACTAAGCATTTCCGGGCGAGCCGATGGCGAGTTCGGCACAAACCTTGGCACAGTAAAAGTGTGCCTGGATGAACTATTCTTAAGCTGAACTTCTACTTTGCTCTTACATTGCTTCGTAGTAAAGAAATAAAAGGAAACCGGGTTCATTTATAGATAGCTTGCTTAGACTGCAATCGTTAATACCCGCGGAGTTTTGAGGAGTGAGGAATCTGAAATCTGCTGACCTTAGAAATCTGAGTAATTTGAGGACTGAGGAATTTGAGAAATCAATGAGATTAATTTTCTGAATATTCGAAACCCAAAGATCCTTAGAACGGTCAAAGGGGGTCCTTGGAATTTATGAATACAAAATCGGGGTCGGTGATCATGCTCATCTAAAGGGTGTATAGCGTGGTGTGCGCCCCTAGTCGTGCAATATCACCTTAAGGGTTTCTCGGAAATCCAAGACCACTGACTCTGATTCTAATTCATTTGGGGGGGGGGGGGGCAAAGTATCTGAGAAGCTCTAGAGTGTAGGTATCCAAATCCTCCAAAAAAGTCAAGATGGTTACCAATCCCGATTCTGGTGTAGAGAGCTTCGCGAACCTGAGGAATTTTAAAAATCGAGTATCACTGAAGTTTTGAAAAAATCAGGAGCGTAGTTGCGAAAATGTGTAATGGTCTGCGGAATCTGAAGGCCCTATCTCCATAGGGTCCTACTACTTCGCACGTTATTATAGTCCGAAATATTCTTCGAGGAGCGATTAGCAACATTAATTTTCGTCGAAATGCCAAGAAATTTTCGCATCAGCGGTTACACGATGACATATAGTACATGAATAATATTACATCCTGACGTAAGGTGAACGTTACGCTTTCAAAGAAGAAAAAAGTGGAAAAGCAACTAAATAGACAATCGATACATAGCGATCCTCGGCTCCATTCAAGTGACAAAAATTTGACGACGGTTCTTGTCAATACCTCAGCGTTCCTTCTATGAAATAAAAATCGAAAAAAAGACTGCACGAACGTTGCGATACGCAAGTTTTTCATTGAACCAGTTAAAGCGTTGACAAAGAAAATTGCTTTCGTCTATCTACCGCGCGTCACAATGAGTGTCTATTATCTGTCGGTCCTTGATTCCTCATACGGTCCCATTAGAGAGAGCGATTTAGGTCTACACGATACAATTGTCCGGAAAGACAAAAGAAGAGGCGATAAATGACGGGAAGTTCGGGTAAGGCGGAAGGACAGACAGAAGCTGGCAGTACGTTCACTTACCGATTTTACGTCTTCCTTGCGCTTCCAAGGGCTACACTACTTTGTCTGGTATAGAAAGCGCGCTAGTCTACTAAGAGCTGAATGTCACATTTAAAAGTAATGAATCGTAACGAGACAGATCAAATGCGAGTGCTTGTTTATAGCTACTCCGTCGTCGATATGTGGAAACTTATTGAAGCAGAATTCGAATTTTGAATTAACAATTCTGGGTAATGAGGATAGAATAGCGGAAACCGTAATTGCAAAAATACGGCTGTTCAGTACTATTGCACGATTAGTGGTGCGCACCACGTTCTTCACCGGTTACATGGGCATAATCCAAGACCTCGATTTCATATTGAATGAGTAGTTTGTAACATGTAAAGTGTAAGTTGTGCTAGAAAAAACGACAACGACAACGGCAGCGACAGCAACAGCAACGCCAATAGCAAAAAAAAGAAAGGTTAGATTCTTACTAGTAAAAAATTAGAGCTCATTTACTCGTGGTTCTAATATATCTCTTTCAACGTGGCAACGGTAAACTTGTACCATCTTTTCACTTCTTTACTTAGATGCGTTTTCAACTCTTTCGGTTTGAGTAATAATCCCTTCCATTCACATCATTGTGAAAGTATCCTGGTCATAGTTACCAAATTTGTAATGAACATCAGAATGTCGATACTGCCTTAACCACCATATAGCTGTTGCTGCGCGCCCGATTTATGGAGATTGGTGGTGGCAGAGTACATCACATGTCTGATGAACAAATGCGGTAGTACACCTCTAGAAATCTAAATCATATTCATACATGAACGTTCGAAGAATGTCAGTTTACATCATGGTAAATGAAAACCGAATAGAAGTAGTGTTTCAAAGACACCAAAGTCATTCAGATGGTCCAAGAGGCTTTAAAGTTCATTAGTTTCTGAGAGTGTACGGGATCTAGTAGTCGTTAGAGCCTTCTGAATGTATTTAAAAGCAAATGATTTCCATTAAAGAATCTTCAATTGTTTCCATTACCTTTAGAACCTCTAACAGGACTCTAAGAGCTTTTGATATCTGAAATTTGAAAAGCCTTTACGAGTAAGTAATGATGGGTCACCCTGTATGTCTAATTTCAATTTTTTATTGACGTTTAATTGAGTCATAACTATACCATTCTTGCTGTTGCATTTCGAAGTCGGTTCTGTTTTGTATCAGAATTGTTCGTTGTTAATTTTGTTTAAATAATTGCCTTTTTCCTTATTTAATTATAAAAAAATTGCGGGTTATAAGATTGCATCTAGGAATTACTTGCGTAGTATTTGCAAAAGTTTATCTCATGTTTTTCTCCGGTCGTAGATAAGACACTTTCAGGCACTTCTTATAGATGCGTACACGAACTACTAACGAACAACGAAGTGGTTTCATCAAAGTTTGAGTATAATCGAAGAAGTAAGGTTCAGAAGCATCGTCATTTTGTGTCTGTTTGTGCGTCTGTTTGTCTGAAAATCGCAGTTAGCGGCGGAGACTAGGTACGGACTTTACGGTAATTAAAATTTGCTTTCATTGTCTATCGTTCGCTGGTTTGCGTGGTTGGTGTTATTCTGGCCCTGAGTTCCTGTTTTTCTTTCGTCCCGATTATGTCAAATAAATGTGTGTCGTTGGTAAATAATTGGTTTTGTTATTAGACGAGCCCAAAATCAGGGCTTACATAAGAAGAATAACCGCCAGAATTTCCTGATTCCTCTAGTACACTCCATACTCTTTCCACAGCTTTGTAGGCTCTTTCTAAGCCATTCTCCGTTCGGTTAGCTTTGCAAAGTTAAGGCCTAGGAAGAACTGGAAACTGTGTTTCAATACCTTCCAATGTCAAATGTCTTTTCTTAAAGGACGGAGAGGAACAATAGACCGTAGCCTTGCGTAGGAGGGGCTACAGAAAAGCAAGTAAAAGTGATAGCACTTTTTATGAACATAAAGGCGACGTTTGATGGGATAGCGAGGGACAAAGGATGAAAAATGGTGGGAAGAGAAGAAATATACGCAAAAAATTTTACGACATTGTTAAAATGAATGTATTGTAGCAAGAAGCAGAAGAAAGAGAAAGAGTGAACTGATGGAACAATAACATAAAAAAATGAAGGCAAAAAGGAAAAAATATGGCGGTAGAATCTGATGATGGGACAAGATTCATCATTTATGCAAATGTAGAGAAATAGGAAGGAATAAAAACAAACAAAAAACTGTTAGGCGCAGAAGCAAAGTCGAGGGTAAAATATGAAAAATAAAGAGAAAGGAAAGATACAGAAGGTGTATCATCAGATGATTTACCATTTTTTACACACGGTATCAGATTGAGAGGTTCCATCCTGTGTATGCAACTTACGACGATGCACACATTTTTGAGAGTTGGCAACCATGCAATTTCTATGTGGGGAAAAGCTGCCTGCGCCATCTAGAAAAGCACGAACGGGGGTTACGTTTGGCATCTTGTCTTGAATGGCGGTCGTGAACGCGTCGCTCCATAACTGTTTGTTGTTATTTTTTGTTTTTTTAATGCAGGTAGTAATCTTTGTATTTCTTTATATCGTATTTGTGTTTCGTATGCCACATTTTATATTTTTTGCGTTTGAATCTTTGTTTTTGAAATTTACTTCGTTTAACCGCAATGCATAATCACATATGTGACACCATTATACTATTGTTTGTAGTTGTTCACGTTTTTGGTGTAATGCTTGCTTAATTTATGTTTATTAAATGTTGATTACTTGATCTTGTCCGTAAGTAACATTCATATAAGTTCTGATCATTTTATTTTAATATGTGGAAATCACCGATTCGTTTGATGTATGTACTGACTTCGTTTGTAACTAACCATTTTCTCCATGGATGAAGCAGGCACGGGGGTGGTAAAAACTGTAGTCAAAATTGATCTACACCTAATTCCGTGATTGTCTACGATATTCAACTGTAGGCTTGAAACCCCGAAACCAGGGGCGGGTTACCTATCTTGCAGGAGCGGGATTACGCTAATTAAAGCTCTTCAGTTTAGAATATATGTGCGATAAATGAGTGGCGATTCAACAATATTTAAACATATCTTGTATTTAGTTAAATTTGCCCACAAGGCCATGTAATTTTCCATCTCGCTTTTAACAAAAGAACTTTATTGCACCAAAGATGAGTCACATCCTGTGTATTTCACCCTTTCTTAGAATCTTGGTACCTGCTTACCTGACCCATAATTCCGAAAACTTGTTTTTAACCTACATGTTACCTCTTGAAGTTTACCTGCTACTTTTTGTGATGTTATAATTTTATGTTACGCATTCACATCATTGCAAACAATTAATTTTACAACACAATTTGATATTAATTTGACGGCTGGTTTTTTGATTGGTAAGTTCTTTTTTTCCCCTGCCTATTTCTATTTTGATTCGGTGAACTACCATTTTCAAAAGTTTATTTTTGCAATGTAATTTATTTCGACTTAAATTTCCGAGCTTTTACAATCATAATAATTACGATCATTATTAAACAAACTTTTCACAATGTCAGTGTTTTATTTTACGTTCCTGCCCTACTGTGCTTCTGTTCATTAGCGTTGTTGACAACTAACATAAGGGGGCCCTGCCTTAGATGTTTTATCACGTGCCACATTTCAAATTTAGGCGGGATCTTGTTTAGTTTTGGAGGGAATAGCCATTCGGGTGGCCATTTGGAACGTTGCCGGGTTGACTTTATTTCCGTGTTCTTGTGGTGTGAAGTTAGCGTAGAACTAGGGGGTTAAGTACACTACAAAATAAATTGAATTAAACAATGATATAGGTGCACTGCTTGCGTAACGAAGCAACTAGTGCTACTATCACCGTACAGGTTGGTCACGTCTAGATACTCTATTGATACTCGAGGGGTCCAAAAACCTCAGCAGTCTAAAAACACAATGCAACGTCACGGCGTATTCGAGCACTAACACGGCAAATCTCACTATGTTAACGATGATTTAGTTACCGGATATTGGCAATATAAGGACTGCACGTTCGAGAAAGGCAACTTTTAATAGAAACCCTCTAAGACCGTCGTCGAGTATAATATTAAGATGCATTAGTTGGAAGTATAACGCGGACACGGAGAATACACGGAAAACTTTTCCACTTCGTCGGTCGTCCTTATTTAGTCGCGTCGACGAAAGAAGGACGGAACGTCGAACAATACACTTCGTGTCGGCTCAACTTTAATAGCCCCTTAAGATATTTCGTAATATTCGGAATATATTGCAATATGCAACTTAAATTTAGTTGTGTAATTGATATTCAGTTAGTAACTCTTGCTCGCTAACTTTATAAGCCCCTAAATGGGATGATAAGATTATTTTCTAACTTCTACATTAATTTTGTCGCGCATTCACAGCCAGGATTAGTTATTGTACGTAAACATATAGGATTTCGAAGATGGCGTGGACAGGATTGCGAGAGAGATGGGGAAAAGGAAGCGAGAAGTGCTCCCGGAAGCAATTAGAGCCCTACGGGCGATCATTTCCGCGCACTTCTCCTTATTAAGCTGTTGTGCGCCTTTAGTTCTTACAGATCGATGTATGTCGTCTTGTATAACTTATGTGTAAGTTGTAAGTGAAAGCCCGAAATCATATTGAGGCCCAGTTGAGCGGAAAACCTCCGTAATTACTTTGGTAAATTTTACTTGTGCGGAGTATAACGAGAATTTCGATTCGAATCGCTTTTCTCTCGAGCTTTCTTTTGTGTGGGTACAGAAAAACCGAATTACGTGAAAAAAAACGTTGTGAGGATAAGCACACGCCGTCGCACATACATAATCATTAACTAAACTACTCTAAAACACGTTAAACCCCCTTTTTGCTTGAATAGTGCCTCGAAAGGCTGCATCGAGGGGATTTAAAGCAGTTACTTTCCTTTGAAGATGCTTGGAGCGGTCGCCATTTCTGTTTTTGGGCGAAAGTCATTTGCATTTATTACACCTTGAGATTATTTAGGGACGCACTGTTAAAACTAACAATCGATAACGTCTATAAGTACCTGCGAACCTCTGCGTACATAAAGATATTTCGCTATATGTCACCTGGCATAATTCACACACCCATGGATTCCATATTTTCGTCATCGAATCGTGGATCTGTTGGCATTCGTACTTTAAGTAAAAGGTCATAAGTTCGTTGAATCCATAGATCTATATAACAGCAGAAAAACATAAAAAGGCAACGCTTACCTTAATATAAATTATATGTCATCCGGTGAAGTGAGCTCAGTTCCCGGATCCGTAAACCTGCAAACAAAAGAAAACTTCCTAGGCGCAGAGCTCGAAATGTAATGAATTGAACAATGCCCGAAGGGCCTCGACTTACTGGTAGTAAACTTCTATCACAAGTACGGTACTAACCCGGCCAACCTCTCCAGAGGGAAATGGCGGGTTTTCAGTCACCAATTATTGTTGTGGAAGTTCGAATCCTTGACAGCAAATCTGGTGCTTGATCCAGTGGCACAATTTCAGCAAATGGCGGCTCCTTATCAGGCTGCCAAAAGATTTCTACACGCGCAGGTGAATTTAACCCAAGGTTATGCACTCGTACGTCAACAAATGGTGGTTAAATCGTGTCCCAACTTAAGCTGGGCCTAACAATTGCACTAAATTGAATTTGTACCGGTCCGTTAGACTGGTAACAATTAAAATGGGACTTGAACCCTAAAAGAAAATGAAAGGTAACCTTTTCCGTTGATAACCAAAACTGAACGCAACAATCGTCGATGGAAGAGGTTTTACAAATATCAGCCGAACCTAAAAAAAGATACACTCCAAGTGGATGTACTGCAAATGACTAGTACTAAGACAAAAAAATGGCTTTAGGCTATAATTTTACCAGTTCAGAATTCAGGTTCGGGTTTTTTGTTTCAGGTTTCAGGTTTAAAAAGTACTAACAATTTCGAGAGATACAAGGTTGAAATCATTTGGTCAATAAATAAACACTATTGCTTTATTAACCGTCGAATACATCGTTTGGGAAAAATTAAGGGTCACAAGTAGCCTTAAAAACTGGAATCCAAGAGGTTAGGTTCGTTGAAACGGATTGAATAACCTTTACGTTCAGGATTTCAAAATAAGCCACCGCCTCTGTCGAGATTTTTTACGCATCAGACATTTGAGGTTTTCAGAACCTCGCTCTAGTAATAGGGCGAGGCGAAGCCGTAGCTATGTCCTCTATTAAAAAGGAACAAAATAGGAAATAAAATTTCGACTTCAGCGACTGCACTGTCCTGCCTCCCCTATTACTACCCATCCGAGATAACGTTTCTGTATACAATGAGGGATATAGCTGCGCCGCCTCGCCTCGCTCTGATACTGCCCTTCCAAGATAATGCTTCAGTTTTGGCAACTTTGAGCAGTAAGAGGACGAGGCGGAACGGCACATCTGAAGCTAGGTCCCCTATTGTGGTCGTTTTAATACAATAGGGGGCACCTCGCCACACCCTATAATTACTACCCCTCTGGAATAAAGCTTCAGTTATGGCAGCTTTGCCAGTTTAATAGGGCGAGGGGAGGCGGCGCAGCCGCCGAAGCCGAAGCTATGCCCCCTATAAAAGGAAATACATACGGGAACATATCTTCGGCTTCGGCGGCTGCGTCGCCTCGCCTCGACCTATTACTACGCTTCAGTTTCAGCAGCTTTGGCATAGTAACAGGGCGTCGAGACAGCCTAGTCTCCGAATCCGAAGTTATGACTCCTATTGTACCAAAAAGAATGAACTAAGGGACCTAGTATTAAAAGAAATACAGTAATGGACATAGCTTCGGCGGCTGCGCCGCCTCATCTCGCCCTGTTACTACCCATCAAAGATAACGCTACAGATTCGGAAGCTTTGTCAGAGTAACAGGGCGAGGTGAGGCGGGTCAGCTACTACGTTTCCTATTGTTTATAAGGAATACAATAGGGGACATAGCTTCGGCCTCGCCGTGTTACTAACCATCCGAGATAACGCTGAAGTTTTGGAAATCTTGCCAGAGTAATAGGGCGAGGTGATGCGGCACAACCGCCGATCAGAATGCGATGGAGGACATAGTATTATTAAGAATATAAAACGAGACATAGATTCGGCATTGGCGGCTGCGCCGCCTCGCCTCCCCCTATTGCTAAGCTTTAGTTTCAGCAGTTTGGGTATAGTAACAAGACGAGGGGAGGTGGCGTAGCCTCCGAAGCCGAAACTATGTCTCCTATTGCACTAAAAAATGCCATATAGGACATAGCTCCGGCTTCGGCGGCTACGCCGCCTCACCTCGCCCTGTTACTACCCATACGAAATAACTATACAGTTGCGGAAACTTTCCCAGAGCAACGGGGCGAGGTGAGGCGGCCCAGCCGCAGAAGACGAAGCTATGCACCCTATACCCTTAAAAGCAATGCGATGGGGGCCATAGTACTGGCAGTTTTGATATTGTAACAGGACGAGGGGAAGAGGCGCAGCCTCCGCAGCCGAAACTATGTCTCTTATTGTACTAAAAGAAATGCCATAGGAAACATAGGTTCGGTTTCGGCGGCCACGCCGCCTCACCTCGCTCTGTTACTACCCACACGAGATATCTGTACAGTTTCGGAAAATTCCCCAGAGCAATAGGGCAAGGTGAGGCGGCGCAGCTGCCGAAACCGAAGCTATGTCACCTATAGTATTAAAAGGGATGTGATGGAGGACGTAGTATTATAAGTAACACAAAAGGGGACATAGCTTCGGCTTTGGCGGCTGCGCCGCCTCGCCGCGCCCTACTGCTACGCTTTAGTTTCAGCAGTTTTGGTATAGTAACAAGACGATGTCTCTTATTGTACTAAAAAATGCAATATGGGACATAGCTTCGGCGGCTAAGCCACCTCACCTCGCCCTGTTACTACCCATACGAGATAACTATACAGTTTCGGAAACTTTCCCAGAGAAACAGGGCGAGGTGAGGCGGCGCAGCCGCCGAAGCCGGAGCTATGCCCCCTATAGCCTTAAAAGGAATGCGATGAGG
The DNA here is from genome assembly GCF_008802855.1 of Photinus pyralis. NCBI lineage: Eukaryota > Metazoa > Arthropoda > Insecta > Coleoptera > Lampyridae > Photinus > Photinus pyralis. The sequence continues at coordinate 3,679,740 of NW_022170878.1, read as the reverse complement.
TACATAGTACTGGAAATGTTGATATTGTAACAGGTCGAGGGGAGGAGGCGCCGCCTCCGAAGTCGAAACTATGTCCCTTATTGCACTAACAGAAATGCCATAGGAAACATAGGTTCGGTTTCGGCGGCGTGCCTCACGCTCTGTTACTACCCACACGAGATATCTGTACAGTTTCGGAAACTTCCCCAGAGCAACAGGGCAAGGTGAGGCGGCGCAGCCGCCGAAACCGAAGCTATGTCACCTATAATATTAAAAGGGATGTGATTGATGGAGGACGTAGTATTATAAGTAACACAAAAGGGGACATAGCTTCGGCTTTGGCGTCTGCGCCGCCACGCCTCGCCCTATTGCTAAGCTTTAGTTTCAGCAGTTTTGGTATAGTAACAAGACGATGTCTCTTATTGTACTAAAAATGCAATATGGGACATAGATTTGGCGGCTAGGCCGCCTCACCTCGCCCTGTTACTACCCATACGAGATAACTATACAGTTTCGGAAACTTTCCCAGAGATACAGGGCGGGGTGAGGCGGCGCAGCCGCCGAAGCCGTAGCTATGCCCCCTATAGCCTTAAAAGGAATGCGATGAGGTACATAGTACTGGCAATTTTGATATTGTAATAGGTCGAGGGGGGGAGGCGCAGCCTCCGAAGCCGAAACTATGTCCCTTATTGTACTAACAGAAATGCCATAGGAAACATAGGTTCGGTTTCGGCGGCCACGCGCCTCACCTCGCTCTGTTACTACCCACACGAGATATCTGTACAGTTTCGGAAACTTCCCCAGAGCAACAGGGCAAGGTGAGGCGGCGCAGCCGCCGAAACCGAAGCTATGTCAACTATAATATTAAAAGGGATGCGATGGAGGACGTAGTATTATAAGTAACACAAAAGGGACATAGCTTCGGCTTTGGCGGCTGCGCCGCCTCGCCGCCCTATTGCTAAGCTTTAGTTTCAGCAGTTTTGGTATAGTAACAAGACGATGTCTCTTATTGTACTAAAAAATGCAATATGGGACATAGCTTCGGCGGCTAGGCCGCCTCACCTCGCCCTGTTACCACCCATACGAGATAACTATACAGTTTCGGAAACTTTCCCAGAGAAACAGGGCGAGGTGAGGCGGCGCAGCCGCCGAAGCCGAAGCTATGCCCCCTATAGCCTTAAAAGGAATGCGATGAGGTACATAGTACTGGCAACTTTGATATTGTAACAGGTCGAGGGGAGGAGGCGCAGCCTCCGAAGCCGAAACTATGTCCCTTATTGTACTAACAGAAATGCCATAGGAAACATAGGTTCGGCTTCGGCGGCCACGCCGCCTCACCTCTTTCTGTTACTACCCATACGAGATATCTGTGCAGTTTTGTAAACTTCCCCAGAGCAACAGGGCGAGGCGAGGCGGAGCAGCCGCCGAAACCGAAGCTATGTCACCTATAATATTAAAAGGGATGTGATGGAGGACGTAGTAGTAAAAGGAATACAAAAGGGAACATAGCTTCTACTTTGGCGACTGCGCCGGCTCACTTTGCCCTATTACTAAGCTTTAGTTATAGTGCGAGGGGAGGTTGCGTAGCCTCCGAAGCCCTAGCTATGTCTCCCATTGTATTAAAGGAAATGCAATATGAATATAATAGGGTTCATACTTCATAGCTCCGCCTTCGGATGCTATTCCGCCTCGCCGCGTCTCGCCCTGTTCCTACCCATCCGAGACAACGCCATAATTTCGGAAGCTTTGGCGTAGTAACAGGGCAAGGCAAAGTGGCACAGATGAAGGTATATATCCTAGTGTATTCCTTTTAATGCAACTCAAGGTAACACTTCAATTTCGGCAGCTTTGACATAGTAACAGAATGAGGCGAGGCGGTGTAGTACAGTAGGAGACATAGCTTCAGCATCTGCGGCTGCGCCGCCTCGCCTCACCCTACTGCTGCCCATCCGAGATACCGCTTCAGTTTCGACAGCGTAACCGTAGGAATAGGGAGAGGCGAGGCGACACCGCCGACGATATTGCATTACTTTTAATACATTAGGAAACATAGCTTTACGGTTGCAGCGCCGCCTCGCCTTTCCCTGTTTCTACCTTTTAAAAATTGCAGGCTTTTAAAGGCTATGGAATTTATAAAATCTTCAGGTTTTTTTAAGGAAATAAAATGAGTCAGTAAGTAATGATAAATATAGTCGACACACAACGATTGTTAATAATAAATGAATTTTACCAAAAAACCGTCCTGAAACCTTCATTTTCATGCCAACTTTCTGTCAGGAAATTTGAGTTTCCATGACAGAGGCAGAGAAGACAACGTTTCCTGCCGCTTGTCATTTTACTGGCCGCACCTGTCACTTTACCGGCCGCATTTGTGACATTTCTAATGTCTATAATGACTCCTGTCATCACTGACAGATTGACATTAATCAAAAGTTTTATGTACAAATTGAAATGTTATATTAAAATACGATTTCGGGTAAAATTTAATACAAAACTCGGTCAGTAAGATGACATTATTTGACTCGGAAATTAAAGTACTCGGTCCCGACTTTTATGTAAATATCTATTAGTTTAGTTCCATTTAACTTCTCTTGAATGTATTGGCTAATTTGGCAAAGCATCGTCGTCGAAAGAAAATAAATTCGGACTTTGCACGAAAAAAGCAACGTGTTTTCGCGAAGTTAATTCTGAAACTCGAATGATAAATGCACTCCAGTGAGACAAAAGCGGGATGCTTTTGTCTCAACTACTCGGACTGACAAAGCATCGAGTTGAAGGGCTTCAGGTAAATAAATTGAATATGTGGTATTCTGGAAATGGGAAAAAAGTAGCTTGGTCTGCATCAGTTGAAAAACGAAAATCATCAATTCCAAATAACGGACGGATGTTCAAGGTTGAATTCTTGCATCGTTACCCGGAATAGAGAGAAAATGCTAATTGGTCATAAAAATGATAAAGGGATTCGAAATTTTGAAGTTTTTCGAATTTATAGGTGGGTCTGAATTATTGGCTGGATGTTTTCTACATTTGAAACGTTTTGCGGAAGGCTCTTTAGATAATTCCCGAAAAACGAAATTCTCCTCATAAAATATCTTACAAATAAAATAGAAAAACCAACAGAACTAAGCGCGGAAAATATATCAATGCTCATTGGTAATAAATGTCACGGTACCCTCCACCGCTTGTGCATTAGTATAATACGACCATATATTAAGCTTGTCCGTAACTGGAGACACATCCTGCAAGCGCGCGGATGACAAACAGACTCAGAAAAAATTGCACCCCACGATAATGCGCTCACTTTTACATATTTTAGGACATCGGGGACGGGGCGACGGGGTTATTGCTAAATTTCGTCGTCTCGAATGTTAGAAACGCCTTTAATATATCGGCAGTCTTGCTCAGCGATTCTACAATTGGATAAATTAGAAAGGTCCGGTGCGTCCAGTCTCGGTGAAGCCGCTCCAGATGTCACATTCTGAAATATGCCCGGTCCCGTATGTGCTGAAAGCGCACGCTACTTTTGACGTCTTAGTTTATTTCCTTTCGTGCGAGAACGTTTCAATTTAGCCTAAAGGATAAAAAGGAGAACATTCGCAACAACCGCGCTAAAATTATGCATTTTACCGTCCACCTGGCGGTGGCGCACTCCTTCGTGAGTCGCATCCTTGATTTTAAATTAAGGGACAGCACGAACATCACCTGCTGCATCAAAATGATTGCAATGTAATAAAGTAGATATCTAGAAACCGTCGCGTAAATGTGTACTAACCGCTTTAAGACAACCTATCTAGATGCTACCAACTTTTATGGTAAAGTGATGTGCGAAACTGGTTGGTTAGTATGATGGTACTAACCCTTACGATTGATTGTAAGCTCGATGGTCGAAAAACCTTCACAGCTTTGCGTACCAAATCACTCTTACAGCCTTTTAAAACTCTTAAAGGCCCTGAAGGACTAATAACACTTTTAAAAGGTTCAGTCCGTAAAGATCCCTACATTTCTTTAAAACTCTTGAAACACCGTCTAATCTTGGAGACTCACAAAACCCAAGGAGGTCCAAAAAGCGCGATTCGTAAACACTTGAATATTAAGTCAAGATGTTTGCATACTATTGCCGACATAAGTTTGACGAACCTCAACAATTTTTGGCCCATAGCACACAAACAGAAATTTGCAAGACTCCAGTAAGACAGCGAGTTTGCGTGGGTATCTTCTAACGTGAAATGGTTAAGTTTCGCGCAGCGTAACGAATCGGAATCCTCATCTGATGCGTGTAACATACATTAAGCGCAATAATATTAGGTTTTCCGCCTTCTTTTTTTTTGGGAGGCGTGAGATAATTCCGAAAAACGTGACGTACAAGCGAAATTGCGAAAACGGCAATCGGTATTCTATCGCATTAATCCGTCCGTTTCTTTTATATCGATCCCCAATATAACTATCTCGCTTTAATTGCATTACTATCGAAAGGTGAGGATACGCCGTGAATTAATATAGACGATATGTGTGTAGTTTTAGTAATGAGTAAATGCCGACGTAAATTCAGCTATTCGAGATATGCCCGGCCCTTTTTTTGTCTTCTTTTCGCGTATTTCCATTATTTTAATCAAGGTACGAGGAATTTTTCTCCGCAGCGAAGAAAAAAGCAAAAATCTCCGGTTGAATGCGAAGAACGGGTAGATATTGAACAAAAGAAATATGAAAACGTAGTTGACAGTCTGATGGACCAGCGGAAACGCAATTGGCTGCCACTGAATTCCTAAAATACAGCCCATAAAAGACTGAAATGAAATCATGACGGGGAAGCACCAGACTGTGCTCACATAAGTAACATTTCTAAGAGATTCCTTTCCGGCAATAAATGCAATTTGGGAATCATTTCGCAAATCGATAGGGCAGCGTTTTTAGGAAGCGGACCACAGACCACAGCTAACCCTGCACTGAACGTGCGTTTACACCGCAGACAAAACTGGGGTTTGTTGAAATAGAAGGGTAGTTCTATTGTATCGCGATTTTCACGTGCATCACTAAAAGCCTCGATTTGGGAAACATCAGTTTTCCGTATCCTGTACGTTTTTATGGCCACCGTTAGTCGAAATCCGCTCGCACGCATTTAATTAACGCAAACCTCACGAACATATACGTATATCTCGTGGTGTTTGCGGGTAACCGTCAAGTTCCGATTGTCGAACTTATTAATTAGCGTTATGAAGATGCGATTATTAGTTGGATCTTGAACAAATTGAATCGGCTCAGACCGTTCTAATCCCGAACAAATTGTATCTAATATTTAGTATAATCGGCTTAGGTCGTATCTGCCCGCTTGTTAGAAACATTTAGATCCTCAACCGTCCCATTCCCTAATAGGGTGCTGTTTCGCGCTTACTGTTAATTGAATTATGTAGAGTGTCTGCCATTGCAAATGCTTTTCAATAATTTCTTGATAATAATCCCTTAGATAAGGGCACGTTCAGTATTGCCTTAAAATCAAAACTAATAGTTTCAGTTTGGTGCGAAAAAATTCATTTTCCTAATCAAAATGTAAGCAAAAGCAGTCTATATTGCTGTAATCACCATAAAGAACCAAAAAAATAAATATAACAAGCGCAGCGCCGCAAACAGATCCGTACATAAAATGTAGCATACAAAATCCATAAGGGTTAGTAAGGTCAGAATATCCACACATGAATTCCCCGTATAAGTTGGTAGTATCGTGATACCAAAAGAATCGTCTCTTGATGCCATAAGATCGAAAGCTTTTGGAATCACATCTGGAGAGTATTGTGAGACACTGAGACCCTAGGAGACTACTATCTCGAAGTCCTAAGGCACTAATAAACTGAAATTCAGTCTCTGGTACCTAGAGGCCGTTTTGTGACCTCGAACACATCCTGGATTGCTGAACCCATGAGATCCTTAGGGCACTTGACGCCTTGTGACCTTGAGATCTTGGAAGTGGGAACCCTGATTTTTGAGACTTCCAAAACCATAGTCCCTGAAATGCCAGCTTGTGAGTATGGTCCCTTGAAACCTTGCAATCTTAAAGGATTTGAGCTCTTGAGACTTCGAGGTCTTTTGTGACCTAGAACACATCTTGGAATGCCGAACCCATGAGATCCCTAGAGCACTTGATATCCTATGAGCCTGAAACCTTAGAAGTGGGAAACCCTTGGTTGAACCAACTCCAAGAAATTCTCAAACATCGGATATCTAGATTTTGCTCGGAATCTATTGCTGGGGTCTTGGAGGTTGGTCAAACCAGAATGTGGACTGAACGCGAGAGATGCTATCTTTGGATGGACCTTGGGGGGAAGATTGCCTTAGTTAACCACGTCCATGACTCCATTGCTATCAACCCCGTTGGATCTTTTTGACTGGAATCTGGAGACAATCGACATAAAGGACCCAATAGGCACGACATTGAAGCTAGAAACTTCTTTTTGAAGACGGTTCAGAGGGAAGATAATGGAAGGTACCTTGTAGCACTCCCTTGGAACTTGGAAGCATTTGTGGGAGCCTTGGAAAGGTTTATTTCCATGAATGGAGGGCACAATACAATTTTCTCAGACAACGGAACAAATTTCGTGGGAGGAGCTAATTTTTTGACTGGGAAGAAGTGAACAGATACAATGAACCTTCATCCCACCCGGATCTCCTTGCTTTGGGGAAGATTAATTCTCTTGGTAAATGACTTCCTCAAGAGGATATTAGGAAGATCAAAGCTGGATTATGACCAGATTAGGACTGGCCAGCCAGCGTTTCCACAGAAGATAACGAAGGTATACATCCTTTGAGTCCCTTTATGTTCATTAGGCCCCTTAAAATAGGAAGGTTTCCTGACTTGGAGAAAAAGGAGGGCACTGAACGATACACCTTCACGCAAGAAGTTAAGAAGGTGCAAGAGCAATTTCGGCCCCCTAATACACCTCTTACTTGATAAACCTATGTAAAATTTTCCTTGCTACTAGGAGAACATAACGGACGAAGAGTTCATTTTCTATCACTATGAGATTTATTTCAAAGCATTATTTCGATTTAAATTTTTGTCAATTCTGTATCAGGAAAATATAATACACGAGGAGCTCTTTCTGTTCCTAATACACCTGTTATCTGTTGACAAACATTTATGTATATTTTTTCTGGTTACTAGAAGAACATAATGAACGAAGAGGCCATTTTCTATCACTATGAGAAGTATTTCAAAGCTTGATTTCGATTCAAATAAATGCCAAATGTTGTACCGGAAAAATATAATGCACAAGGAAGTCGTTCTATTCCTGAAACACCTGTTATTTCTTGACAAACTTATTTAAACTTTTTCTTGCTACTAGAACAAAATGGACGAAGAGGTATCTTTCTCCCACAATGAAAAGTATTTTTAATGCGATTTAAATATATGCCAATACTGTATCAGGAAAATATAATGCACGAGGAGGTCTTGGTGTTCCTAATACACCTGTTATTTGTCGACAACCTTATGTAAAATTTTTCTTGTTACTAGGAGAACATATAATGGACGAAGAAGTGCTTTTCTATTACTATGAGAAGTATTTCAAAGCTTTATTTCGATTCAAATAAGTGCCAAATTTTGTATCAGGAAAATATAATGCACGAGGAGGGGTTTTTGTTCCTAATACACCTGTCGACAAGCTTCTGTAAAATTTTTCTTGCTACTAGGAGACATAATGGACGAATAGGTCCTTTTCTATCACTATGAGAAGTATTTGAAAGCTTTATTTCTATTCAAATATTTGCCAAATTTTGTATCAGAAAAATAGAATGCGCGAAGAGGTCATTCTGTTCCTAATACACCTGTTATTTTGTCGACAAACTTATGTAAAGTTTTTCTTGCTACTAGGAGACATAATGGACGAATAGTTCCTTTTCTATCACTATGAGAAGTATTTCAAAGCCTTATTTCTATTCAAATATTTGCCAATTCTGTATCAGGAAAATATAATGCACAAGGAGGTCTTTGTGTTCCTAATACACCTGTTATTTATCGACAAACTTATGTAAAATTTTTCCTGCTACTAGGAGAACATAATGGACGAAGAAGTGCTTTCTATTACTATGAGAAGTATTTCAAAGCTTGATTTCGATTCAAATAAATGCCAAATTTTGTATCAGGAAAATATAATGCACGAGGAGGTCTTTCTATTGCTAAAACACCTGTTATTTCTTGACAAACTTATGTAAAATTTTTCTGGTTACTAGGAGAACAAAATGAACGAAGAGGTCATTTTCAATCACTATGAGAAGTATTTCAAAGCTATATTTCTATTTAAATATTTGCCAATTCTGTATCAGGAAAATATAATGCGCGAAGTCTTTCTGTTCCTAATACACCTGCCGACAAACTTATGTAAAATTTTTTCTTGCTACTATGAGAACATAATGGCCGAAGAGGTCATTTTCTCCCACTGTGAGAAGCATTTCAAAGCTTTATTTCGGTTTAAATACTTGCCAATTCTGTATCAGGAAAATATAATGCACGAGGAGGTCTTTCTGTTCCTAATACACCTGTTATTTGTTGATAAAAACGTATGTACATTTTTTTCTAGTTACTAAGAGAACATAATGAACGAAGAGGTCATTTTCTATCACTATGAGAAGTATTTCCAAGATTTATTTCGATTCAAATAAGTGGCAAATTTTGTATCAGGAAAATACAATGCACGAGAAGGTCTTTCTGTTCCTAATACACCTGTTATTTGTTGACAAACTTATGTAAAAATTTTCTGGTTACTAGGAGACCATAACGAACGAAGAGGTCATTTTCTGTCACCATGAGTATTATTTGAAAGCTTTATTTCGATTAAAATATTTGCCAATTCTGTATCAAGAAAATATAACGCACGAGGAGGTCTTTCTGTTGCTAATAGACCTGTTATTTGTCGACAAACTTGTATAAAAATTTTCTGGTTACTAGGAGAGCATATAATGAATGAAGAGGTCATTTTCTGTCACTATTATATCATTTGAAAGCTTGATTTCAATTCAAATTTTTCCCAATCCTGCATCAGGAAAATATAACGCACGAGGAGGTCTTTCTGTTGCTAATAGACCTGTTATTTGTCGACAAACTTGTGTAAAATTTTTTTGGTTACTAGGAGAACATATAATGAATGAAGAGGTCATTTTCTGTCACTATGACTACTATTTGAAAGCTTTATTTCGATTTAAATTTTTGCCAATCCTGCATCAGGAAAATATGACGCATGAGGAGGTCTTTCGGTTGCTAATACACCTTTTATTTGTCTACAAAGTGGTGTAAAATTTTTCTGGTTACTAGAAGAACATAACGAACGAAAAGGTCACTTTCTGTCACTATGAGTATTATTCGAAAGCTTTATTTCGATTTAAATTTTTGCCAATCCTGCATCAGGAAAATGTAATGCACGAGGAGGTCTTTCTGTTCCTAATACACCTGTTATTTGTCGACAAACGTGTGTAAAAATTTTTTGGTTACCAGGAAAACATAATGAACGAAAAGGTGATTTTCAATCACTATGAGAATTATTTCAAAGCTTTATTTCTATTTAAATATTTACCAATTCTGTGTCAGGAAAATATAATGCACGAGGATGTCTTTCTGTTCCTAATACACCTGTTACTTGTTGACAAACTTGTGTAAAATTTTTCTTGCTACTAGGAGAACATAATGGCCGAAGAGGTCCTTTTCTATTACTATGAGAGGCATTTCAAAGCTTTATTTGGATTTAAATGCTTGCCAAATTTTGTATCAGGAAAATATAATCCACGAGGAGGTCTTTCTGTTCCTAATACATTTGTTATTAGTCGACAAACTTATGTAAAATTTTTCTTGCTACTAGGAGAAGATAATGGACGAAGAGGTCCTTGTCTATCACTATCAGAAGTATTTCAAAGCTTTATTTCGATTTAAATATTTGCCAATTTGGTATTAGGAAATCGTAGTTCACGAGGAGGTCTTCAGCTCCTAATACACCTGTTATTTGTCGACAAACTTGTGTAAAATTAGGAGAACATAATGGACGAAGTGGTATTTTTCTATCACTATGAGAAGTGAATTGTCATGGTTTCGCTATCCCTTAGTGAAATTGGGATCGTCACCATGGCATTGTACGTAGTAGACCCTGAAAGATCGTTGACAGACGTCAAGTAGATAATCATTTATGATCTCAATTGACCCAATAACACTTCAAAACGTCAACCCATCAAATACCGGCCGGGAAAGTACTCCGTACACTTCTGTTAGGTATATCCGGTCGCCAAAGAGACGCCATAGTGAAAAACATCGCGTCCACGTTTAACATGGTCAACGTGCCGGTTCCCGAACTGATCGCCGAGCACGTCAAGAACAACACGGACTTCGGGAAAGCCATAAAGGCCGCCCTTACCGCCGACGAGAAGGTCTCCGACGTGCCGATCGCGCACTTCGTTCTGCGAGAGCTCAAGGGCATCGGCGACAAATCGTTCATCGTCACCGGCTTTCCGAAGACGTACCGTCAGGCGATACTCTTGTGGAAGGATCTCGAGTTTAATTTTGTGATTAACCTGGATTACCCGAAGGAATACCTTGTCCGTTTCAAAGTGGGGGGAGTAGATGAAAGCGGTACCGAGGAAGAGAAGGAGAAGCGAGTGGCGCTGGCAATGGAGAACATAGCCAAGGATCAGAAGAGGCTCTCGTCTCTAATAGAGTTTTATAAAAAGCAGAAGATTCTGCAACATTTTTACAGTAACACCGAAGAGGAGATGTGGAAGAAGGTGAAAAAGGGGGTGGAGGTGCGACTTGTGGCTTTATCTAAAACATAACGAATAAACGAGTTTGTATCAGGCAAGCTTTATTTCTCCTTTCACATTTAGTCCAACACGTTTGCTAATTTCATTCCTCACTTTCTCCCACATTTCCGACTCCGTACTCGCCGAGCAGCTGCACAGGACCTTCTCACGCTCGTAGTACTTCAGAATTGGTCCAATTCTCCTAGTATACCTCTTGATGACGTTCCTAACGTTTCGCAGCTTCATCCGCTCGTCACCGTCGGCAACCCGTTTGGAGCCTTCCAGCAGAATTCGTACGTAGTCTTCGGAGGAGTAGTCCGGATAAATGACCATGTTAAGCTTGTACACTTTCCAAAAGAGGTTGGCTTGGTTTAAAGTAGAGGGGAACCCGGTGATGACAAATGACTTGTCATCTTGCAACGTGACCTCATTCGTGACAAACTTCACCGTGTAGTCGTCGGGTACTTGTAATTTGAGATTACGCGAAATCCTTAAGACCTTACTTACGGTTGAGCCATCGCGAGCCCGTCCGGATATAATTTGCGGGATGCACAGGTGAACGAAATTAAAATTGGTGACGATTTGATCGGCCAATTTCGTTTTATGCTGCCCTGGGATGCCTAACAGGACCGATTTGATTATACTTCCACTGGAGTTTGAAGATGCTGTTGTAACCGGACGAGCAAATGGAATTAATCGCCGAGACATTTTGATGGTAGGTATCTACTCCATGACAGTTAGCTGACATTTTCAAATTGTGCCTACAATTCGCCGTGTCACGTGATAAGAAATCGTGTAGGCAAGAAACGTAGACGTAAAAGGAGAGACCAATCAAACTGTCATATTGATTACCCTTCGTTTTTGTAAAACAAAATGGTCGATTTAGCAACCTTCTTGGCGAATTTTGCCACTTTCCCATTTTTTGCTTGAGAACTTTCAATGGCTTCGGTGTACGTAGACGGTTCAGCTTCATAAGCGATCATGGTTCAGCATTCTGACTTCCTTGGCATCTTCAATTTAATAAAAAAAAAAGGGAACATCTGGAAATTATTTGCGTTATATTTGTAAAAGTTTATCTCATGTTTTTCTCCGGCCGTGGATAAGAGTTGTGCTTATAGATAATAGTTAATTAATTTGTAAACACACGCTAATGCAGATGTGACGATTTAAATAAGAATTGTGCGTAGGTGTTTTAATAATAGGTTGTACCGAGATCAATCGAAAAATAATCATTAATCAACTGGAAGTCGTTGGATAATTGATGAAATTAAGTGTCTAAGTGGTAACCCCGCATGTCAGCATGCATTCAGTTGTCTACTACGCACTTAAATTGGAAACGTCAAAACAAATAGCCGAAGTTGTGAATAATTTGCATTCAGTTTTGCGAATTTGCTCTATTTGAGACATAAGATTTAAAACAGTATCTTCCTATTAAATAAAATTTGTCTAAGCTTTGTATACGATTTCTTATGTTCTACAGTTTTCATCTTTCCACCATTACTTTTCAATTATTAACCCCATCACAGCGGCGGGTATACAAGGGGGTAATATCTTTCCATTTATCACTGATTAATTGAATTCCATTAAAAATAATTTGCACTTAGCATTTATATCTTGTAATAACGCGGGATGCAGTCGAGAAATGACCGCGCAACTCAAAACCCAAAAATCTAAACTCCCGCAAAAACAAGCCTGTCTAGTGATAGGACCTACGTCGAGTAAACCAACATAAATAAAACAAGAAATGGGGGAGGAGAGCGTGAAATATAACTAAAACATTAAAAAGTTTTAAACTTGCAATACAAACAATAGGTTGCTCTGTAATAGTCACACATGAGTAGCTAGGGACATTGATTCTGGAGACGGTCGATTGATCACCCGCGCAGAATCTGTGAATTCTGGCAGAATCTTCAGAATGCTTATCTATATTCAGAATCTTCGGGATTTTCAGAATCTTCAGAATCTTCAAAATTTTCAGAAACTTCAAAATCTTCAGAATCTTCAGAATCTTCAGAATTTTCAGAATCTTCAGAATCTTCAGAATCTTCAGAATCTTCAGAATCCTCAGAATCATTAGAATCTTCAGAATCTTCTGAATCTTCAGAATCTACAGATTCTTCAGAATCTACAAATTCTTCAGAATCTACAGATTCTTCAGAATCTACAGATTCTTCTGAATTTTTAGAATCTACAGACTCTTCTCACAATCTCCAGACTCTTCTCAGACTCTTCTCATACTATTCTCAGAATTCTCAGAATCTTCAGAATTTTCAGACATTTCTCAGAATCTTCAGATCTCAGAATCTTCAGACTCCTCTCGGAATATTCCGACTCTTCTCAAAATCTTCACACTTGTCAGAATCTTCAGACTCTTCTCAGAATATTCTCAGACTCTTCCCAGATTCTTCTCAGGCTCTTCTCCAGCATGTTCACTCTTCCAGAATTTTCAGAATCTTCAGAATCTTCAGAATCTTCAGAATCTTCAGAATCTTCAGAATCTTCAGAATCTTCAGAATCTTCAGAATCTTCAGAATCAGAATCTTCAGAATCTTCAGAATCTTCAGAATATTCAGAATCTTCAGAATCTTCAGAATCTTCAGAATCTTCAGAATCTTCAGAATCTTCAAATCTTCAGAATCTTCAGAATCTTCAGAATCTTCAGAATCTTCAGAATCTTCAGAATCTTCAGAATCTTCAGAATCTTCAGAATCTTCAGAATCTTCAGAATCTTCAGAATCTTCAGAATCTTCAGAATTTTCAGAATTTTCAGAATCATCAGAATCTTTAGAATCTACAGACTCTTCTCATACTATTCTGACTTAGAATCTTCAGAATTTTCAGATTTTTCTCAGAATCTGCAGACTCTTCTCAGAATCTTCAGACTCTTCTCAGAATCTTCAGACTCTTCTCAGAATCTTCAGAAACTTCAGTTTCTGCTCAGAATCTTCAGACTCTTCTCAGAATCTTCTCAGAATCTTCTCAGAATCTTCTCAGAATCTTCTCAGAATCTTCTAAGACTCTTCTCAGATTCTTCTCAGACTCTTCACCAGAATCTTCACTCTTCTCAGAATTGTCAGAATCTTCAGAAAGTTCAGAATCTTCAGAATCTTCAGAATCTTCAAAATCTTCAGAATCTTCAGAATCTTCAGAATCTTCAGAATCTTCAGAATCTTCAGAATCTTCAGAATCTTCAGAATCTTCAGAATCTTCAGAATCTTCAGAATTTTCAGAATTTTCAGAATCATCAGAATCTTCAGAATCTTCAGAATCATCAGAATCTTCAGAATCTTCAGAATCTTCAGAGTCTTCAGATCTTCAGAATTTTCAGAATCTTCAGAATCGTCAGAATCTTCAGAATCTTCAGAATCTACAGAATCTTCAGAATCTTCAGAATTTTCAAAATTTTCAGAATCATCAGAATCTTTAGAATCTACAGACTCTTCTCATACTATTCTGACTTAGAATCTTCAGAATTTTCAGACTTTTCTCAGAATCTTCAGACTCTTCTCAGAATCTTCAGACTCTTCTCAGAATCTTCAGAAACTTCGGTTTCTGCTCAGAATCTTCAGACTCTTCTCAGAATTTTCGGAATCTTCAGAAACATCAAAATCTTCAGAAACTAAAACATGAAAAAGTTTTAAACTTGCAATATAAACAGGAGGTTGCTCTCTAATAATCACACGAGAGTAGCTCTAGAGACATTGATTGATCACCCGCGCAGAATTTTAAGAATCTCCAGAAACTTTAGAATCTTCAGAATCTTTAGAATCTTCAGAATCTTTCGAATCCTTTGAACCTGCCCAAGTCCAAAAATCTTTCATTCATGGATGACGAGGTTTCAATTTAGAATCTTCAGAATCTTCAAAATTTTCAGACTTTTCTCAGAATCTTCACTCTTCTCAGACTCTTCTCAGACCCTTCTCAGACTCTTCTTAAACTCTTCTCAGACTCTTTTCAGGCTCTTCTCAGACTCTTCTCAGACTCTTCTCAGACTCTTCTCAGACTATTCTCAGACTCTTCTCAGACTCTTCTCAGACTCTTCTCAGACTATTCTCAGACTCTTCTCAGACTCTTCTCAGACTCTTCTCAGACTATTCTCAGACTCTTCTCAGACTCTTCTCAGACTCTTCTCAGACTATTCTCAGACTCTTCTCAGACTCTTCTCAGACTCTTCTCAGACTATTCTCAGACTCTTCTCAGACTCTTCTCAGACTCTTCTCAGACTATTCTCAGACTCTTCTCAGACTCTTCTCAGACTCTTCTCAGACTATTCTCAGACTCTTCTCAGACTCTTCTCAGACTCTTCTCAGACTATTCTCAGACTCTTCTCAGACTCTTCTCAGACTCTTCTCAGACTATTCTCAGACTCTTCTCAGACTCTTCTCAGACTCTTCTCAGACTCTTCTCAGACTCTTCTCAGACTCTTCTCATACTCTTCTCAGACTCTTCTCAGACTATTCTCAGACTCTTCTCAGACTCTTCTCAGACTCTTCTCAGACTCTTCTCAGACTCTTCTCAGACTCTTCTCAGACTCTTCTCAGACTCTTCTCAGACTCTTCTCATACTCTTCTCAGACTCTTCTCAGACTCTTCTCAGACTCTTCTCAGACTCTTCTCAGACTCTTCTCAGACTCTTCTCAGACTCTTCTCAGACTCTTCTCAGACTCTTCAGAATCTTCAGAATCTTCAGAATCTTCAGAATCTTCAGAATCTTTCGAATCCTTTGAGCTTGTCCAAGTCCAAAATTCTTTTATTCATGTACGACGAGGTTTCAATTTACCTTCAACTTGGAAGCCTAGAAAGTTACAACCCGACACAGCCCCCCCCCCCTTCCCATCCGTCCATAAGAACTGGGATAGTGTCAATATAGGCCGCTCGCGATAGTCTCCAGTCTGAAGTGCCTCGCTGCCAATGCCTTCCCTCGTTCCAACTCAGCACTTTCATGGATTGTCAGGAGTCTCTTCAAATTCATTACCGAACGCTCAATTACCCATTTTTTAAACGTATCTCTATTCATACTCTCATTGATGCGAATAACAAATTAGCATCTTGTACACACCCTGCGCAGAATGATATCCTCTTCCTTCGATGACTTTTGCTTATTAATCGGTGACCACATAATTGGATAATAATTGAGGTTGCTTGACTCACATCGGACTTTCTTCTTGCATTTCCTGGAGGAGTGAACAATTTTCAAACACGTGAAGCATTTTTCTCAATGACTACTCTCTGATTATCGTCATGTCATTTCTTTCGTTTTCCAACACTTGGCAGAATAAAAAAATGCAAATATTCTTCGTTCGTGATTAATCATTCCGAACGACGTTCTTTCTAAAAACGCATCCTGCAAAAATGAAAGCCAGTTATTAAATGCAGATGGGAGAAGCAATATAGCGAAATTATGCCTAAATTATGGAAATGGGAGACAGTTGAGCTCACAGTGCATCGGGCAATAATCCTCACATCTCACTCGAAACCGCGTTGCACAATTTAAATGCGCACGGAACACGCGGACTGTTTTTCCCATTGCGCCAAAGCCATACTACCGGTGTCGGATTACATTTCAACAACCGACAAAGCGTCGGCGAACATGATTGCATTCCAATTTTTGTCCCCATTCAAAAGCAATAAATTTAATTACGTCCTAGTTGCGACACGCGCATTAAAAAGGTGTAAAGGTTCCCCGCTTTCAAAATGGCATAAAACGAATTAATCTGCTTTAGTATGTTTTGGAAGTGCTGAATTACTAGTAAATTATTTAAAAGTTACGTATTTGGAGTAAAATGTCAGGGTGTCCAAACGAGGCACGCTTGTCTCTTCATTATACGATCCCTCATTTGCATATTTTCATCTAAACTAGAAATGTTTTGTAATAATGCCACTCTTTCAAGTTAAATTGTTGCTTTCTACTTCGTTAGATGTTATTTGATATAGTTTTTGCGCTTGTATCGTGCATATACGTTATATTTATGCGAGCGTTATATTAGAAATTTACATAATCGTAACAGGGATACACTTTTGAGGCCACATTTTATTGTTTGTAAATTATTAAGTGCTCGCAATTTATTTCGTTTATGTGGAAACTTTGCAAATTTTTTCCTTGATCTAATAATGAGATCGGGAGAAAGTTAATGTTCCTTGTTTTTGTACCATTTCGTCCCAGATACGCGCTTAACGCGGTTTATATCAAGACCAATGTCACAATCGAAGTATTCTAATTACACTGTGAAGGATCGGCACTTACTCAATGTTCAGTAGCATATTGTGTAACCAAATTGGTCCGTATA
The DNA here is from genome assembly GCF_008802855.1 of Photinus pyralis. Lineage (NCBI taxonomy): Eukaryota > Metazoa > Arthropoda > Insecta > Coleoptera > Lampyridae > Photinus > Photinus pyralis. The sequence goes on along the minus strand of NW_022170878.1, from coordinate 3,662,708 downwards.
GTAACCGAAAAACAATCTATAAGAGAGCATGATCATATTAACCCTTAGTACCATCAAAGTATAATAGAACTTCTTCCATGACTTCCCCGTACAGGTTGATAGGGTCTAGATAGAAAGTGTCCCCCACAGTACGAAGCGTCATAAAGAAGCGCATTGTGTATTCAGTTGCACATTTAAATTTTAATGGATTTTCGAGTTTATCGGCAGCTTTATTGGACCAAGAGAACTATTGAAACACTCGAACCCCATAAGACGTTCGGTGCCCATCTAACGCTTTTAAACGTATCGTAAAGATCGTAAAGATCGTAAAACTCGTAAAGATCGTAAAGATCGTAAAGATCGTAAAGATCGTAAAGAAAGATCGTAAAGATCGTAAAGAAAGATCGTAAAGATCGTAAAGATCGTAAAGATCGTAAAGATCGTAAAGATCGTAAAGATCGTAAAGATCGTAAAGATCGTAAAGATCGTAAAGATCGTAAAGATCGTAAAGATCGTAAAGATCGTAAAGATCGTAAAGATCGTAAAGATCGTAAAGATCGTAAAGATCGTAAAGATCGTAAAGATCGTAAAGATCGTAGTAAAGATCTTAAAGATAGTAAAGGTCGTAAATATCTTAAAGATCGTAAATATCTTAAAGATCTTAAGATCATAAGGATCGTAAAAATCGTAAAGATCTTAAAGATCGTAAAGATCGTAAAGATCGTAAATATCGTAAAGATCGTAAAGATAGTAAAGATCGTAAAGATCGTAAAGATCGTAAAGATCGTAAAGATCGTAAAGATCGTAAAGATCGTAAAGATCGTAAAGATCGTAAAGATCGTAAAGATCGTAAAGATAGTAAAGATCGTAAAGATCGTAAAGATCGTAAAGATCGTAAAGATCGTAAAGATCGTAAAGATCGTAGTAAAGATCTTAAAGATAGTAAAGGTCGTAAATATCTTAAAGATCGTAAATATCTTAAAGATCTTAAGATCATAAGGATCGTAAAAATCGTAAAGATCTTAAAGATCGTAAAGATCTTAAAGATCGTAAAGATCTTAAAGATCGTAAAGATCTTAAAAATCGTAAAGGTCTCAGAGATAGTAACTATGAAAGAACTGTAAGGGTTGTAAAGATCATACAGAGAAGGAAATTACCCCCTGTAAAAATTTAAAAGTTGCTTCAATTAGTTTAAATGTTATGTAATATCAGTAAAATCTGAGAATGCTCTTTGTGAAATCGACACCGTGCAAAATAATTCAGGTGCGCGTGTTAGAAATAGTTTGTAATGCATAAAAATGAGCACTTGTTCGAAATCGGCTCTATTAGAGTGGGTGCCAGATATTTCCATTTAAAGAGAGAAAAAACGAAGACACAAAACAGCGTATAGCAAGAAATCAATTGCGAATTCGAAAGAGTATACCATAAGGGAAAGTGCCATAAAAATATTTTATTGCCTATACACAAAAAGGTTGTTTCGTAATCCTTTTTAAAGCTGATCCATAACCAAAAACGCAATTTTACCGTCACCTTTTAGGAGTATGCATCGGCCATCAATTTATATAAAACCTCGCGCTCTCCCCCCAAGCTTTACGGCGGGAGCGCGGTCAAATTAGATTTTATTTAAAAAGTCTAGCCGAAAGGACGCCTAATGCCCACGAAAAGTTGAAACGTAGAGCTAGGGGGTGTCGGTCGCTACATACTCTAAAGCGATTTGCCGTGTTATACCGGGGGGTTTGGTACCTCGTCGGGCTTATACTATCGACGTTTTTATTGAAATTGATGTCTGCGTTGAATGGGATATCCGAGGTTTCCTGATCCCACTACTTTTTCTCTCGATTACCGGCGGATTGCATTTCCTTTACCTATTGGGACACTTCACGTGCAGCGTGTACACGTAGAAGCTTTCCGAGCAATTCGGAAACTGTCACATAAACACCTCGTACATCCATTTCCGCCCAAAAGAACTTCTAATTTAATTATTAAAATCACTTGCAAACTTAACGGGCATTACTACGAACAAGAATGGCGTTAAATTGCCAACCTGGGGTCCTCATAATTTCTCATTTAATACTAATGGTGTTGTTCCACTACGCTGTCCTTTGAAGTTGTATATAAATTAATATGTGGTAGATTATCTGCAGTGGCTTCTCGCCTCACAAAGGGGATGTTGTTTTTTAGTTAGCACCTTCTGCTTTTGTACCTTCAATTGTAAAGTTTTGGCGGCTGGTGTAAACTATTAAAACGTATCTATGGGACACACAAAAAGCTTGTAATGAACCTAAATAACTAGTCATTAGGATACAAACTTAAATTTGAGATCGCATTCTGTGTCCAGACTCGTCAGATATTGCTCTCCAGAACGTAATGTGGCTCTTTACTTATAATGTGGCCTCTCATGTCGTACACGTTAGTACCATCACGATAACTGATGACTTTTGCACATCACATTCCCATAAAGGTTAGTAACATCAGAATACTTTACATGAAAAATTGTCAGGATTGTATATCAGGATTACAGAATCATGTATCAGGGTTAAGAAATGGAAGGAGATTTTTATAATGATGCTATTCGCGAAAAAGTGCTGTACCAGGATCGCAGAAACACAAGGGTGACTGACATCTGTATAAGTATAATGCTTTCCTGATTTTTTCTTAGAAATTGTCGTGTCAGGATCACCGAATTGTACCAATGTTAAAAAAAAGCACATATTTCCCTCATAGAAAGTGCAGTATTAGCATAACAGAAATACAATTCGTAAGTATTACGCTATTTTACAAATTTATTTGAGTAAGGGTTGTATCAGCATCACATTAATGTGAAAAATTCATGTAAGTATGCTTCCCTGATACAAATTTGTCGAAACAACGGTTGCATCTTGTGAGAAAACTTCTTTATACTAGAAGGGCCCGAGGGTGACAGTTTTTTATGCCCCTGATACAAATTTTCCTTAAAAATTGTCGTGTCAGAAGCATAAAACGCTGGTACCTTTGTAAATATTAAACTCTCCAAAAACAAATTTGCACGAGGATCACAAAACCGCAAAAAGGTTCTGAAACACTATGCTCTTCTGAGGCAAATCTTTCTTAAAATTATACCGCAAGTTTGGAAGCGCAAAAAAATTAGTATCAAAACGGCAGAAACACAAAAGGTCTCTTGTCTTAGCAGTTGCGGTAACAGGATCATAGGATCGTAAGAGAAGTCCCCTTCTCGAACTCTACTGGAGCTTAACAGTAAGAAATCTGAGTTAAAAAAATAAGGACCACAGCTGAAGCGCAAGGGGGCAACTTCTTCCTTTCTGATACAAATTATATCAGGATCAGTATTCTGCTCTCCTGATACAAACTGGCTGTAGTTGTCGCATATGGATCGTAGAGGCGTAAGAGGGGATTTCTTCTATTAATCTCTCTTGATACAAATTTGCACGAGGATCACAAAACCGCAAAAAGGTTCTGAAACACTATGCTCTCCTGAGGCAAATCTTTCTTAAAATTATACCGCAAGTCTAGAAACGCAAAAAAATTACTATCAGAACGGCAGAAACACACAAGGTCTCTTGTCTTAGCAGTTGCGGTAACAGGATCATAGGATCGTAAGAGAAGTCCTCTTCTTGAACTCTACTGGAGCTTAATCGTAAAAAATTTGAGTTAAAGGAGGATCACAAAACCGCAAAAAGGTTCTGAAACACAATACGCTCCTGAGGCAAATCTTTCTTAAAATTATACCGCAAGTCTAGAAACGCAAAAAAATTACTATCAGAACGGCAGAAACACACAAGGTCTCTTGTCTTAGCAGTTGCGGTAACAGGATCATAGGATCGTAAGAGAAGTCCCGTTCTCGAACTCTACTGGAGCCCAATAGTAAAAATTAGACTTAAAAAATAAGGATCACAGCTGAAGCGCAAGGGGGCAACTTCTTCTTTCCTGATACAAATTATATCAGGATCAGTATTCTGCTCTCCTGATACAAACTGGCTGTAGTTGTCGCATATGGATCGTAGAGACGTAAGAGGGATCCCTTGTTAAGTGGTAAGCTCTCCTAATACAAATTTGCACGAGGATCACAAAACCGCAAAAAGGTTCTGAAACACTATGCTCTCCTGAGGCAAATCTTTCTTAAAATTATACCGCAAGTTTAGAAACGCACAAAAAATTAGTTTCAGAACGGCAGAAACACAAAAGGTCTTCTTTCCCTAGTAGCTGCGGTAACAGGATCGTAGGATCGTAAGAGGAGTCCTCTTCTTGAACTCTACTGGAGCTTAATCGTAAAAAATTTGAGTTAAAAAAATAAGGACCACAGCTGAAGCGCAAGGGGTAACTTCTATTCTATCAAAGAAATTATATCAGGATCAGTATTTTGATCTCCTGATACAGATTTGCACGAGGATCACAAAACCGCAAAAATCTAATTCCTTCTGAAACACTGCTCTCCTGAGGCAAATCTTTATTAAAGTTATGCCGCAAGTCTAGAAACGCAAAAAATTAGTACCAGAACGGCAGAAACACAAGAGGTCTCTTGTCTTAGCATTTGTGGTAACAGGATCATAGGTTCGTAAGAGAAGTCCCCTTCTCGAACTCTACTGGAGCCTAATAGTAAAAATTTGACTTAAAAAATAAGGACCACAGCTGAAGCGCAAGGGGGCAACTTCTATGCTTTCCTGACACAAATTATATCAGGATCAGTATTTTGCTCTCCTGATACAAATTGGTTGTAGTTGTCGCATAAGGATCGTAGATGGCTCCTTGTTAAGTATTAAGCTCTCCTGACACATACTTACCAGAGGAACGCACTTCTTTTGAAATTCTCCTGATACAAATAATTTTTAAAGGTTGTATCTGGGCCAACAAATATAACAGCACAAAAGGTCTGTTGTCCTAGCAGTTACGGTAACAGGATCGTAAGAGAAGTCCCCTTCTCGAACAGTACTGGAGCCCAATAGTAAAAATCAGACTTAAAAAAATAAGGATCACAGCTGAAGCGCAAGGGGGCAACTTCTATGCTTTCCTGACACAAATTATATCAGGATCAGTATTTTGCTCTCCTGATACAAATTGGTTGTAGTTGTCGCATAAGGATCGTAGATGGCTCCTTGTTAAGTATTAAGCTCTCCTGACACATACTTACCAGAGGAACGCACTTCTTTTGAAATTCTCCTGATACAAATAATTTTTAAAGGTTGTATCTGGGCCAACAAATATAACAGCACAAAAGGTCTGTTGTCCTAGCAGTTACGGTAACAGGATCGTAAGAGAAGTCCCCTTCTCGAACAGTACTGGAGCCCAATAGTAAAAATCAGACTTAAAAAAATAAGGATCACAGCTGAAGCGCAAGGGGGCAACTTCTATGCTTTCCTGACACAAATTATATCAGGATCAGTATTTTGCTCTCCTGATACAAATTGGTTGCAGTTGTCGCATAAGGATCGTGAGTGGTTTGTTGTTAAGTATTAAGTTCTTCTGGCACATACTTACCAGAGGAACGTACTTCTTTTGAAATTCCCCTGATACAAATGACTCTTAAAGGTTGTATCTAGGCCAACAAATATAAGAGCACAAAAAGTCTCTTGTCCTAGCAGTTACGGTAACAGGATCATAGGATCGTAAGAGCAGTCTCCTTCTCGAACTCTACCGGAGCCTAATAGTAAAAATTTGACTTAAAAAAATAAGGACAACAGCTGAAGCGCAAGGGTGCAACTTCTATGCTTTCCTGACACAAATTATATCAGGATCAGTATTATGCTCTCCTGATACAAATTTGCACGAGGATCACAAAACCGCAAAAACCTAATTCCTTCTGAAACACTGCTCTCCTGAGGCAAATCTTTCTTGAAATTATACCGCAAGTTTAGAAACGCAAAAAAAATTAGTATCAGAACGGCAGAAACACAAAAGATCTCTTGTCTTAGCAGTTGCGGTAACAGGATCATAGGTTCGTAAGAGAAGTCCCCTTTTCGAACTCTACTGGAGCCTAACAGTAAAAATTTGACTTAAAAAAATAAAGACCACAGCTGAAGCGCAAGGGGCAACTTCTATTCTTTCAAAGAAACTATATCAGGATCAGCATTTTGCTCTCCTGATACAAATTGACTGTAATTGTCGCATAAGCATCGTATAGGATTCCTTGTTAAGTATTAAGCTCTCCTGATACATACTTACCTGAGGAACGCACTTCTTTTGAAATTCCCCTGATACAAATGATTCTTAAAGCTTGTATCTGGGTCAACAAATATAAGAGCACAAAAGGTCTCTTGTCCTAGCAGTTATGGTAACAGGATCATAGGATCGTAAGAAAAATCCCCTTCTCGAACTCTACTGGAGCCTAATAGTAAAAATTTGACTTAAAAAATAAGGACCACAGCTGAAGCGCAAGGGGGCAACTTCTATGCTTTCCTGACACAAATTATATCAGGATCAGTATTTTGCTCTCCTGATACAAATTGGTTGTAGTTGTCGCATAAGGATCGTAGATGGTTCCTTGTTAAGTATTAAGCTCTCCTGGCACATACTTACCAGAGGAACGCACTTCTTTTGAAATTCCCCTGATACAAATGACTCTTAAAGGGGCCAACAAATATAAGAGGTAGAGGGGCTTTCTTCAGGGTTGTGTTGCTCTGCTAAAAACATTCACAAAGGTTCACAGAAATACTGGGTCCCAAAAATGCGAGAGGTATCTTCATAATTGTTACAAACTTACCTGAAATGTGCTGTATCAGTGTCACAGCAATACGAAGGTAAGACTTTCATTAGTATTACGGTTCTCTGACACATATTTCCCTTAAGAATGATGTGCCAAGATCTCCCAAATGAAATCGGGTTCCACCTCGTTAACAATTTAGCCCTCTTTATAATGATTGTATCAGGATCACAGAAATGCAAAGGAATATACGTTCAGAAGTATTATGCCGCCCTAATACAAATTTTTTATAACAAACGTGATGTATAAACCCGGGGGTTCGGGGGTGGGGGGGTGGGGGTGAGGGATTAACCCCCAGAATACGTATATTTCATTGATCTATGTATCCAAATGAATTCATAATGATTGTAGTAAAAGGATACCCTTTTTTGTGGTGTATTCCTTATCCCCAAACCCTCCGGGTGCTGTTTCGTTTTCTTGTAGAAGGTTGACCCCTGAGTACCTTCGTGATTGATATATAGGGTGAGTGTTAAGCGGCAGATGCGTTTTTGGTAAAATCATAAAACCGGATAGCCTAGGGGTATGGAATACTTCCCAGCATACATATATTTTATTTGTCTAACGGGGCATTAAAACGGCACAGAAAGGACGTGAGTGCAAAAGCCCCCTGACTCAAAACGACGGAATATTCCAGAAAGAGGCCAAGAAAGACCGAATAGAAATAGCAGGCAAAAGGCGGTGTCGAAATCCCCAGCGCGATAACTGGATTACAAAGTTGAACCCACGGGACTTCAAAAACATAAAAATAGCGGGTAGGTAGGCCTGGAATCGGATAAGAGTCGAGGAGCACATCTATGAGTAAGAAAGTGGTTCAGGTGTATTAATTTCGGACACTGAACAGCCAGTTGCCCAGAAAAAGAGGTACTCCATCACCGCAACGATCAGGACATAAGCGCAGTAAATCTACATCAAATTAACCAAGCGATTTTCACATCATTGGATTTACCCTGACTTTACTAACTTTTAAGGGAAGGCAATGTTTTTAATTTCCGTTTGCTTAATTTTTAAAATTTTCGTACGGATTAACGCATCGATAAGGGCAGGACGGTAATAAATTTACATCAAATTAGCCAAGCGATTTACAGTTTATGCTGCACGACTTCGGTTGGTAATCTACTCTGACTTTACTAACTTCTAAGGAAAGGCGATGTGTTTCCAATTTGTGTCGTACGTTGGCAAAATATCTATAATAAGCCAGGTAATACGGCGCACTATTACAGTTTACAAATTGATTTCACTTTGCATATTAATGTAGGTAGGTAGCGAACAACGTGGAATTGCGAATCGATTCTCGGGATGTACTCCTACCGACCCCCGTTAAGGAAAAAAAAACAGGAGAAGCACAAAGAGCTAGCTAATAAATACTGTTTAAAGTAGTAGATATGGCGTACATTTTTAATGTCTTCATAGTTCTGTATACAAATACAGCTCGGTGATATATATTCTTACTTCTTATTGCCATTTTTGTTTTATTATACCAACAGAAGCGAAGAAAGCGAACTTTACTTGTTTGCAAGCAAACAAAGCTATAAGTAATAAAAAAAGTTGGCAAATCTATCTTAATTTAAAATAACAGTGTAGTTGCGCCCGCAAAAGAAAAACTCGCATAAAAATGCAAATGTCTTCGTCCCGGCCATTCGGCCCGAATAAAAAACAAACATTATCATTCTCTCGAAGGCGCAACAAAAAAATAATGAGGCATCGGGCAACTTTTAACGCTCTTAGTATTAGTTATGTCACCCCCACGGTACACTAAAGGAGAAATTGTCACGACGTATTAGCATACTATAATGTTTAAGACACTCGGCCGAGTGAAAAGCAATTAAATAAATTGCGCGCCGCATGTGCGTATAGATAATTTACGGCCCGCCATCCTCGGCGAATCACTTAGCCGATGGACCGTCCCGAAAAGTCGTCATATTTACGCTCGGCGGTTATTTTTATGCGTCACTTCTAGAACAAGTGGATGGATTTTATATACTCGTAAAGACGAGCGATCACAAGTTGGTAGCCCTGAAAACTGAAAACAAGTGTCGCTCTCGCGCATAAATTTCTTTATGGCGCGCTCCTGAACTTTATTATCTCGCTGCAGATTGGGGCCAGAATTGAGATTTCCTCGAACGCATCCCGATTCTATTTTCGCCGAATCGCCTCTAAAACCTAACGATAGTCGCGTCATTAATTGTGACGCACAAAAATGCAAATGGGGGGTAACAAAAACGCTTCAAACGGCGATTTTATTATCAATATGCAGATTAGGTTCATCTTTCGGCTAAGGAAACCCTTAATTTGGCGTCGACGGCGGAATTACCTGTAGAAAACAACCCCTTGGGCGCCTCAAACTACCTTTCGAAGTAAACAATCTTAAGATTATTGCTCAAAGGACTGAGGCATGCCGTTCAGTGAACTATCGTTTAGAAAAGGTCAATTGGGTCTTTTTGGATTGAGTTCTTAACGGATACAAATTTAGTAAAAATTCTGCATTTAAGCCCACAAGTTTATACTTGCATGTGCGTAAGTAAATATGAAAAATTTCCAATCGGTCATCCTCATGTCTTGATTGGAAATGAATGTCACAATTATTTTAGTTAATTGCGTAGTTGTTGTTACATATTTACGTGAGGAACTATCTCTGAATATAGATATCGTTCAGAGGATAAAGCTAAATTTCATTTCTGCAATGAATTTGGTGTCCCAACTGAATCAAACATTCAAACATGATTCAGTTGAATTCAGCGTAAATTATGAGTCTATTTTATATTAATTTAGACATAAGTTCCATATGTTTCGAATGACAGTACTTGGAAATTCAAAGAAATCGAAAATGATGTATTTGTTGCAGGGCATAGAATTACATCAAAATCAACAAGTTTTTTTGTCAACGGAAACTAAAACAATACCTTAATCCTTAATTTGGGGAAAGCCGAGATGATAAAGCATAGCGTCCGCCGTATGAGTTGTTAAGGTCAATTATTTTGAACAATCGATCGCATAGCGTCACCATACAAATCATTGAAGAATGGCATCTAGTGTTAAAACGGCATGATCCTTTAAGCTCATTTGTAACTTAATCCTCCGTAGCAACTGTAGATACAGATAGAAAGATCCACGCGAACAATAGTGCCGTTACCTCGTTAAATACGTCCGACGACCAATTCCACTAGTTGCTAATGAATGAGCCTGGTGAAGCGTTATAATTTCATTTGCGAATAAGATATCGTCGATACGAAAAGGCGAAAAACCCGCCGATGAAGAACTAGGGCAACATTGATTGTACTGTAACCAATTTAATTAAGAATTCCCCTGCAGGCACGATGGGAAAAAAAACTAGTTCGAAAGTAAATTTCCTCCAAAACGTTAATCTACGAAAAAATGCGGTTTAGCATCCTGAGTGTTGTAGACATTTACAGAGGAGAAAATGAAATTATGGGGGAGAATAAATTTTGCCACCGAGAATAATCTTACTCGATTCAAAGATAGACTGCTTGAGAAATGGATTGGACATCGTCAATTTAATAAAGAATTCCAACGACAGTAATATAGACTTGTTGAAGTTTCCGTCTTTTTCTCCTACTATTTCACTTTTAAAGGAGATATAAAAAAAATAAGATGACGATATCGTTTTTTGCTCCCCGCAGACGCCCCGAGCCACCCTCGTCCCTATCGGAATTTGTGCTTCTATGCTAATGTCGGCGTTTTTTTTTCTCTTCTTTATTATTGATATGGTTTTATGGCCGCGCCACTAAGTTTCGTGGCAAATCGAAATCGGTAATTTTGATAGTCGGAATGAGTAAACATTTTACGACCACACTCATGTCGGTTTTCATTAGTTTTCATTGCGCTTGCCGATTTACTTCTAAATAAACCGATCGCACGACTTCTCTTTCATTTAGGGTCGACCAATTCATTAAAATTGCATCGCCACAAAGTTGCACTCAACTTTTTTGAAGGAAACAAATCAATGTTATCTTTATGTATTGCTACATTCACTGTTTTAGTAAATTTTTAGCATAGCGAAGGCCGCTTTCCTTGGAAAAGTTATGAGACACTGATCTTCGTTTAGCACTTGCTGCCTTCGGTAGTCAGGTTTCCAAGGAAGTTCTGTCCAAATATGTGGAAATTAGTAAATCGCAACTCATTGTGCACACAGATTCTAAACCAACAGTTTTTGTTAGCAGAATTCCACCCCTGGAAATAGGTAACTCGCCCCTCGTTCGAGGTATCCGAAACTATAGTTGGGATTCAAAACAGTCCCGGTATTAGGTGTCACAACTAATGGAGTTACAGTTATTTACCACCCCCGTGACTGTTTTTGCACGGGGAAAAGTGTTACTTCTACAACTTTACGTGAATAAGCAAGAGAACTTTTGAAAAAATTTTGAAGAAATTCTGAAGAGATTTTGAAGAGATTTTGAAGAGATTTTGAAGAGATTTTGAAGAGATTTTGAGGAGATTTTGAAGAGATTTTGAAGAGATTTTGAAGAGATTTTGAAGAGATTTTGAAAAGATTTTGAAGAGATTTTGAAGAGATTTTGAAGAGATTTTGAAGAGATTTTGAAGAGATTTTGAAGAGATTTTGAAGAGATTTTGAAGATTTTGAAGAGATTTTGAAGAGATTTTGAAGAGATTTTGAAGAGATTTTGAAGAGATTTTGAAGAGATTTTGAAGAGATTTTGAAGAGATTTTGAAGAGATTTTGAAGAGATTTTGAAGATTTTGAAGAGATTTTGAAGAGATTTTGAAGAGATTTTGAAGAGATTTTGAAGAGATTTTGAAGAGATTTTGAAGAGATTTTGAAGAGATTTTGAAGAGATTTTGAGGTCACTCAAAACGACGCTGTCGAAAAAGACAATCAAGAAATATCCAACTGTCAAAGGGGCAACTAAGAAAGTATTACAGGCTGTATGGCACAGTCTGAAACGAATATCGCAATATCTCGGTAAGCTCATCTTACAATTTTTTCGACCGGAGGGGACCCTTTCATCGGCGGGCAGGGTTCCGCTGGAATACGAAGGGTGACATCGTGGCCAAATTCGAAAACCAGTGGACCTTGGACTGGTCGGAGAGGACCGTCCCTGTTAATAGGCTCTGGGATAGCGCGCCGCTGAAAGTTCAGAGGCACATCCCTAGGATAACCAAGGTGATGGCTGTGTAACCTCTTGAATTCTTTTTTTTTTATTGGTTTTTAGTCCATAACTTTTGTGTGAGAGCTCTAATCAAAAAAGTACGAATCGTTTTCGATTCTACGCACCAAAATTAATAAGAAAAAGTGTTTTCCAGAGAAATTTTGGAATAGTCGATTTTTGAGGCCGGAAAAAAAATTGTCTGAGATCGTCCGGGGAAAAAACATTTTCTTATAGAATTTGGCCCGTAGAATTCATAATTTCAAACAGTTTGAAGATTAGGCTACCGGATCAAAAGTTAAACCCCTTTGAATTTTTTTTGGAAATTGGTTTTTTGTCCATAACTTTTGATTGAGAGGTCTAATCGAAAAAGTACGAGTCGTTTTGGATTCTACGCACCGAAATTAATAAGAAAAAGTGTTTTCCCGAAAAATTTTGGAGTAGTCGATTTTTGGTAAAAAAGGAAGGTTATACACTTGCTTTTTTTGAGGCCGAAAAAAAAATTGTGTGAGATCGGCCCGGGAAAAAACATTTTCTTATAGAATTTGGCCCGTAGAATCCGTAAATTCGAACAGTTTTAGATTGGGCTACTAGATCAAAAGTTACAGTCTATTTGATTTTTTTTTCGAATTTGGTTTTTTGTCCATAACTTTTGATTGAGAGCTCTAATAAAAAAAAGTACGAATCGTTTTGGATTCTACGCACCAAAATTAATAAGAAAAAGTGTTTTCCAGAGAAATTTTGGAGTAGTCGATTTTTGGTAAAAAAAAGGAAGGTTATACACTTGCTTATTTTGAGGCCGGAAAAAAAATTTGTCTGAGATCGACCGGAAAGAAACGTTTTCTTATAGAATTTGGCCCGTAGAATTCATAATTTCAAACAGTTTGAAGATTAGGCTACCGGATCAAAAGTTAAACCCCTTTGAATTTTTTTTGGAAATTGGTTTTTTGTCCATAACTTTTGATTGAGAGGTCTAATCGAAAAAGTACGAGTCGTTTTGGATTCTACGCACCGAAATTAATAAGAAAAAAGTGTTTTCCCGAGAAATTTTGGAGTAGTCGATTTTTGGTAAAAGAGGAAGGTTATACACTGCCTTTTTTGAGGCCCGAAAAAAAAATTTTCTCAGATCGACCCGGAAACAGAATCTTCTTATAGAATGTGGCCTGTAGAATTCATAATTTCAAGCAGTTCCAAAATTGGGCTGCTAGATCAAAAATTACAGCCCATTGAATTTTTGTTTGAAATTGGTTTTTTGTCTATAACTTTTGATTGAGGGGTTTAATCGAAAAAGTACGAATCGTTTTGGATTTTACACACCAAAATTAATAAGAAAAAGTGCCTTCCCGAGATATCTTGGAGTAGTCGATTTTTGGTGAATAACGAAGATTATACACTTGCTTTTTTTGAGGCCGGAAAAAAAAATTGTCTGAGATCGACCGGGGAAAAACATTTTCTTATAGAATTTGATTTGATTTTTTTTTCGAAATTGGTTTTTTGTCCATAACTTTTGATTGAGAGCTCTAATCAAAGAAGTACGAATCGTTTTGGATTCTACGCACCAAAATTAATAAGAAAACGTGTTTTCCAGAGAAATTTTGGAATAGTCGATTTTTGGTAAAAAAGGAAGGTTATACACTTGCTTTTTTTGAGGCCGAAAAAAAAAAATTGTGTGAGATCGGCCCGGGAAAAAACATTTTCTTATACAATTTGGCCCGTAGAATCCGTAAATTCGAACAGTTTTAGATTGGGCTACTAGATCAAAAGTTACAGTCTATTTGATTTTTTTTTCGAATTTGGTTTTTTGTCCATAACTTTTGATTGAGAGCTCTAATCAAAAAAAGTACGAATTGTTTTGGATTCTACGCACCAAAATTAATAAGAAAACGTGTTTCCAGAGAAATTTTGGAATAGTCGATTTTTGGTAAAAAAGGAAGGTTATACACTTGCTTTTTTTGAGGCCGAAAAAAAAAAATTGTGAGATCGGCCCGGGAAAAAACATTTTCTTATAGAATTTGGCCCGTAGAATCCGTAAATTCGAACAGTTTTAGATTGGGCTACTAGATCAAAAGTTACAGTCTATTTGATTTTTTTTTCGAATTTGGTTTTTTGTCCATAACTTTTGATTGAGAGCTCTAATCAAAAAAAGTACGAATTGTTTTGGATTCTACGCACCAAAATTAATAAGAAAACGTGTTTCCAGAGAAATTTTGGAATAGTCGATTTTTGGTAAAAAAGGAAGGTTATACACTTGCTTATTTTGAGGCCGGAAAAAAAAATTGTCTGAGATCGACCGGAAAGAAACGTTTTCTTATAGAATTTGGCCCGTAGAATTCATAATTTCAAACAGTTTGAAGATTAGGCTACCGGATCAAAAGTTAAAACCTTTTGAATTTTTTTCGAATTTGGTTTTTTGTCCATAACTTTTGATTGACAGCTCTAATCAAAAAAAGTACGAATCGTTTTGGATTCTACGCACCAAAATTAATAAGAAAAGGTGTTTTCCAGAGAAATTTTGGACTAGTCGATTTTTGGTAAAAAAAGAGGAAGGTTATACCTACACTTGCTATTTTTGAGGCCGGAAAAAAATTGTCTGAGATCGACCGGGAAAAAACATTTTCTTATAGATTTTGGCCCGTAGAATTCATAATGTCAAACAGTTTGAAGATTAGGCTACCAGATCAAAAGTTAAAGCCTTTTGAATTTTTTTTTGAATTTGGTTTTTTGTCCATAACTTTTGATTGAGAGGTCTAATCGAAAAAGTACGAATCGTTTTGGATTCTACGCACCAAAATTAATAAGAAAAAGTGTTTCCCGAGAAATTTTAGAGTCGTCGATTTGTGGTAAAAAAGGAAGGTTATACACTTGCTTTTATTGAGGCCGGAAAAAAAATTGTCTGAGATCGACCGGGAAAAAATATGTTCTTATGGAATTAAGCCTGTAGAATCCATAATTTCAAACAGTTTGTAGATTGGGCTGCCAGATTAGGAAGATCACCGGTGTCCTTACTGGATGGTCAACTATCACCTGCACTATGACGCATTGATCAAGGACAGACATCAACTCCTTGGCGACAGCTATCTGGTCCCTATGAAATTCATCTATGACTGTGACAATACTATTTCTGTATCGAATAAATCAGGTTTATCTATTCTGTTCGTATTAATTTTACACATCACGCGCGACAGCTTTGTAATTGACGATCTTGTGTGACTAATCCTATACTAACAGACTATATGAAGCGAACCTCGTGCAAAATCTATGAGACCACTTAGAGTTTACTTCAGCGATTTGGGTATTACATGTACACGATGCACCACTGCGGAATACAATTTGTCACTCACACAATCTGGCCGAATTGAATCCAGTGCAAGCGATGACGCCAGCGAAAATCCCACCCTTGCATAAATATAGGAGCTTTCTTTTTATTATTAATGTAGGAAAACCCCGACGTTGCAATTACATTTTAAGGAAATACGTACACTAGAGAGCGAGGTAAGCATGGAAAGGTAAACTTGAACCACCTCACTTCAGGATATAACAAGACGTTTATATGGATTTCGTGTACTTAAGGGCTCTTGGGCAAATCTTGGAAATGTCGTATCACTTTATACGCGCACCTTCGTCGTCGTTTCTTTCGTTTCACTCTAACAGCGCCTCAAGGGGTTAGAGCGAACGAAACGGATTCCTTCTCGAGACATATCCACCCATTTTCTACCTTTGCGAGTAACATACTCGCCCTGAAATAACTACGAGGGAACCGACAGGCGCGAGTTTGTAAATAATGGAGAAGTAAATTCGTGCCAAAAATAAAATAGCCGTCGGCACCCACTTTAATAGCTACACTAAACACTACCACCTACCCTTTTTTCTTAAACTAGAGTCGATTTTTCTCCAAACTAATCTAATAAATTCGAGAGTTTTGAAAGGAGGAGTTGTAATTTAATATCTCTGTAGCTGCGCTCATGCACATTCAATTACTTCGGGAAAAATTTAAACAAATTTTTCCGATAATCCGATCGGAATACATCATTCATCCCCTTAAATCGAATAACTTCGCCTGCATCGCCGATAAATTTCCAACGCTCCTCGCTCATTACCTGGCCGAGTTTGAAAAATTTCAATTATGTCGCCCTTAAGTTCCTGCGGTTATTTCGATCTTGAGGTGGCCAACGGCGAGGTCCGGGGTCACGAAACATGTAACTAACACAACTTGTAGTTTATACCCCAAGGACCTGTAGATTTATTATATTTACCCCAATCGGGAGCCCTACACGCCCCACCCGAGTACGTCCTTTTACCCAATTTGATATTGACAATGTATACTGGAGAACATACTTTGCGAACCTTGTGCTTAACGTGGCTTTTGTGTACGTCCTCCTGTGGTTTTCCCTTTTTTTATGTAAATACTTCGCAATGGAGGTTTCTCAGATTGAATGTCTGCCATAGCACTACGTGCCCCATACATTCTTATGCAATCCACTTAGGTATGAAAGAAAACGAATTTAAGGCGAAAGAAACACCTCCATACATTTATTCCACTGTTCAAGAACTAAGCAGATTATGTAACGTAATTAATTAACAATAAATTTATCTCGAAATTGATTAAATATTATTAATCACTCGCATATACACAACTTATAACATCGCGAACTATTTATCAGTTCGGCGTTGAAATTAGAACCGTCGTGTTCCCGAGTGGTCGCGAACATTCTAGAACAAAACGCGACATATTTCCCGGAAGGATTACGCCACATCGAGCTCTTGGGCCTTTGCCGCGGAAAACCAGTCTTTCATGGCTCCTCGATATCTATCGAAATTTCTGGAATATTCGCTACAATACCTTAGAACTAATCGGCAAAATGATGAGGTCTTTCTCTAGAATGGCAGCTCTGAAAATGTGGAGTTAATTACCACTAGACGGGATGATTTATCGTCGGCTTCGTCTATGACTGCACAGTAGGGTCCATAGAACTTTTGCAATTTTTGATTTTTGTAATCTTAATAATGCGAAAATTACTTGAATCTTAGAAAATTAGGACTAATAACCGCCTAAAGAAGTAACTGCCCAATTTTCGCATTCTTCTAACCATATCAGGGCGCACCTGGACTAGTTCAAGGTCGTTCGCCACCTGGTGATGACCCTGGAAAATAAGTGAAGGTGTCGTAACACGTGGTGGTGCCTTGGAAAGTAGGTAAAGGTGGTCACGTGTCACGTGGTTTTGAATTTGGTCAGTAGGTTGAGGTAAAGGGCAAGCTTTTATAGTGCTTGTGGGGTGTCACGTTACATTTTCAAGGTCACAAAAGTATCAAGTATATTTTCAAGGTCATTTTTTGGGTTGTCAAATTAAATGTTCAAGATCATTAAAGATCAATGGTCTCATCTGGCATGTGTCAAATTCAATTTTCAATGTTTTCCAAGGTCAATAGTACAAATTTCAAGGTCACCCAGTACTGCATTTTTATGTGGTGTCGAATTACATTTTTGAGGGCATTCAAAGACAATAACCTCATTCTGGTGTAGTGTCTAATTACATTCGGGACGTCATGAAACCATTTTGATGATTTCAAATTACATATCGAAGGTCATCCAAAATCATCCTTTTTTATGTGTTTTCTAATTACATTCCCAAAGTGACCAATGAACACATTCTTTAGGGTGTCATATTAAATTTTCAACGGCATACAAACTCAACGGCCTTAATTGTGGTGTTTTAGAGCTCATTCAAGGTCAATGGTTTCAGCTGTGATGGTGTCAAGTTACACTTTCAATGTTATCCAAGGCCAATGCCCCTAATTTTGTGTTGTCAAATTCCAATTTCATGGTCATCCAAAATTTTGGCTGCATTTTTTGTGGTGTCAAAATATTTGTTTGCGATCATTCACGAAAAATGACTTCATTTTTATGTTGTATCTACTTACATTCAGGACGTCATCCAAGGCCCATAAAACCATTTCCATGGTGTCAAATTACATATCGAAGGTCATCCAAAGACAATGGATCCTTTTTTATTTGTTTTTTATTCACATTCTCAAAGTGATCCACATTTTTTAGGGTGTCAAATTAAATTTTCAAGGGCATACAAGCTCAACGGCCTTAATGTGGTGTTTTCGAGCTCATTCAAGGTCAATGGTTTCAGCTGTGATGGTGTCAAGTTACACTTTCAATGTCCCTAATTTTGTGTTGTCAAATTCCAATTTCAAGGTCATCCAAAATAAATGGCTGCATTTTTTGTGGTGTCAAAATATTTGTTTGCGATCATTCACGGAAAATGACTTCATTTTTATGTTGTATCTACTTACATTCAGGACGTCATCCAAGGTCCATAAAACCATTTCCATGGTGTCAAATTACATATCGAAGGTCATCCAAAGACAATGGATCCTTTTTTATTTGTTTTCTATTCACATTCTCAAAGTGATCCACATTTTTTAGGGTGTCAAATTAAATTTTCAAGGGCATACAAGCTCAACGGCCTTAATTGTGGTGTTTTCGAGCTCATTCAAGGTCAATGGCTTCAGCTGTGATGGTGCCAAGTTACACTTTCAATGTCCCTAATTTTGTGTTGTCAAATTCCAATTTCAAGGTCATCCAAAATAAATGGCTGCATTTTTTGTGGTGTCAAAATATTTGTTTGCGATCATTCACGGAAAATGACTTCATTTTTATGTTGTATCTACTTACATTCAGGACGTCATCCAAGGTCCATAAAACCATTTCCATGGTGTCAAATTACATATCGAAGGTCATCCAAAGACAATGGATCCTTTTTTATTTGTTTTCTATTCACATTCTCAAAGTGATCCACATTTTTTAGGGTGTCAAATTAAATTTTCAAGGGCATACAAACTCAACGGCCTTAATTGTGGTGTTTTCGAGCTCATTCAAGGTCAATGGCTTCAGCTGTGATGGTGCCAAGTTACACTTTCAATGTCCCTAATTTTGTGTTGTCAAATTCCACTTTCAAGGTCATCCAAAATAAATGACTGCATTTTTTGTGGTGTCAAAATATTTGTTTGCGATCATTCACGGAAAATGACTTCATTTTTATGTTGTATCTACTTACATTCGGGACGTCATCTAAGGTCCATAAAACCATTTCTATGGTGTCAAATTGCATATCGAAGGTCATCCAAAGACAATGGATCCTTTTTTATTTTGTTTTCTAATGACATTCTCAAAGTGATCAACATTTTTTAGGATGTCAAATTAAGTTTTTAAGGGCATACAAGCTAAACGGCCTTAATTGTGGTGTTTTCGAGCTCATTCAAGGTCAATGGTTTCAGCTGTGATGGTGTCAAGTTACACTTTCAATGTCCCTAATTTTGTGTTGTCAAATTCCAATTTCAAGGTCATCCAAAATAAATGGCTGCATTTTTTGTGGTGTCAAAATATTTGTTTGCGATCATTCACGGAAAATGACTTCATTTTTATGTTGTATCTACTTACATTCGGGACGTCATCTAAGGTCCATAAAACCATTTCTATGGTGTCAAATTGCATATCGAAGGTCATCCAAAGACAATGGATCCTTTTTTATTTTGTTTTCTAATGACATTCTCAAAGTGATCAACATTTTTTAGGATGTCAAATTAAGTTTTTAAGGGCATACAAGCTAAACGGCCTTAATTGTGGTGTTTTCGAGCTCATTCAAGGTCAATGGTTTCAGCTGTGATGGTGTCAAGTTACACTTTCAATGTTATCCAAGGCCAATGTCTCTAATGTTGTGTTGTCAAATTCCAATTTCAAGGTCATCCAAAATAAATGGCTGCATTTTTTGTGGTGTCAAAATATTTGTTTGCGATCATCCAAAGTAAATGACTTCATTTCTATGTTGTGTCTAATTACATTCTCGAAGTCATTCAAAGTCAATGAAATTACATTTTCAAGGCCACCAATTTTTATTTGGCTTCTAATTCCACTTTTCAAGATGTCCTAAGGACAATGACCCCATTTAATGTGGGGTAATTACATTTACAGGTCATCCAAGGTCATCTGTCAAATTACATTTTAAAGGCCATCCAAGGTCACTGTCACCATTTTTATTGCTCACTTTTGGAAGCTCCTTTTGGGCGACTACACCATAAGTGCTTTTTAGGTGCCTTCTTGAATGGTTTTATGAGTTTGGATCATCGACTGTCTTAGTGAGCCTCTTCTCCAACGTCCTCCACATTTTTAAGCGTCTCCTTGAGTGCCTTCGGAATGTCTTCTTGAGCGTTTTATTAAATGTTCTAATGAGTGTTTTGCGTGTCTTGAGTTTTTTGAGTGTCCCTAGTGTCCTGAGCGTTTTAAGTGTCTTCCATTAGTGCCTTCATGGATGTGTTGAGTGCCCTTAGCGTGTTGTTTGTCCTAAGCGGTTGCACGTACCTTCTGGAAGGTTTTCGTGAGTGTTCCTTCAAATTTCTTATTGAGTGCCTTGTGTCTCTTTGAAGGTCTTTTTGAATATTTCCTCTCGACTGTCATCATGGGTATCTTTTAGTGCAAGATTGGGTGCTAGTACTTGAGTGCGCTTCATGAAGAATTCCTTAAGTGACAACACATTTTTAGACAAAAACTTAGCACCTGGAGGTCTGGGTGGGATGGAATACCTCTTTATCAAAATGGACGACCCTTTTCCATTACCTATATCATTCTCATAGTTGTATTTGGAGAAATACAATGGAATCTCTGTAAAGAAAAGCTTAACACCCCCCCCCCACCCCCTCACCGTCCCTCGCAACTACGTTCTCCCAAAACAACGCTTCAGTCTACAGGTTCACCGTTCATTGTCTCGAAATTTTTAGATCAGCAGCGTCTGAGGGTACGAAATACCGTTCAATACCCCCTCCCCCAGAGCCCCACTACTACGTTCTCCAAACACAGCGTTTTAGCCTACTGGGCCGGCGTCCCCTCTGTTCACATTTTAGAGGAGTACTGGGGGTCTGGAACACCAACCAGCAAAAGGAGAGGCCCTTTACATTAGTTCTATCATTCTCATGATTGTATTTCGGGAATGCGGAGGTAAAACTACCACTTTTAGCATCTACGAGGTTTGTGGGAGTACATACAAAACTACGCCACATTCGTGTTTTTGCTGTTCCATTAAACCATTCAACAACCGACCATACTATTAGTACATAGCTAACATGCCCTATCGTTTCAGTTGTACTCACATTTAGCTGCTTACGTTTTCAGTGCTTCATGCTGTATTTACTTGTTCAACCTAAATCACAAAAATTAGCTGTTACCGCGCTTTTTACTGGACTTAGTATCGTTCGCGTCAATTTTCTCGTACGAATACAATACGTACCTAAATTATTAATTAAGGGCGGCGTGTGTTAGGAACCTACAGATCTGTAAACTGTGTAGGCACCACATTTTGTGTACAATAATTACCCTTCACTGGATACCGAAGAAGATATCCAACACGCTAAAGGAATAGATGTACCGACACTATGGTTTTCAGAATTGCTACTTAGGTGCTGAAAAAAATGTCCGACGCTACTTTTCGAAAGTATATAGGCTGTTAATTGCATTGTTTCAGGAAAACAAAGATACAAAATGTGGAAGGTATGCTTTCTCCGCAAAAAATTAAAAGTTTGACTTGGCGACGTTTTAAGATACGGCTAAATGTTAATTAAAAATCCCCTTGAAACCGCACAATTTTTTTATGGATTGGCTTTGAATTCTTTCCTAATTTCTGGATCGGTATTCTATCAAACTTAAATACGACAGGGGACAAATATTTAAACAGTACACAGTGAATTACAGCTCACATAATTTAAAGGAGTTTGGCGTAGTTCCTACAAAATTTGTTAACAACAAGTGGCATCATTTACAACCCTTAAGTAAGCAAATAATGTACTTCGTGCAGGTCATTAGTTTGATAATTTAGTAGTGCATTACCGTGAGATAATGACCACCACCTACTTAGGGTAAGATTCGGTTAACGTACCCTTGGGTAACATTCGCCCCCGTAAAACTTTCACATTAACGTATGTTCCGTTAATAAAATACACTTTCACCTTTGTCAAAACTTTGCGTGTCGCTAATTCGTGGACAATTTGCGAATTGGATATTTTCGAAGGGAGGGGGATCTACGTACATAAACTCTCGTTAGGTGCTACGCTCTGTACGTGTGTTAGTCATTATCTTCGTATACGCGGTACGTGAGGACACCGAAGGGACGGTATGGTCGAGATAGCAAACTTGCATCGGGCTTACTTAGTTTTAATATATGCACACAACATTTCCTAGCGTGCATCTGGAAAACTTCCGTTTAAATCGTAATGTACGCTAATGCGGTTCATTTGAGTTATGGTTAATTTGGGAATAAGCCCATAAAGCACGGGGTGCGAAATTATAAGCTATACTGCCGAAAAGTCAAGGTAGTTAGATGTTCAATAATTTCACTTGCAACACAAACTCATGTGGCTCGGCTATGTTTTTGTCTCTGAAATATCCACACGCAAAACTAAAATAGATTTAAGCTGTAACCGAAGAAGGAGATTGAGACATGCAGATATAATAAGGTAACAGTAACAGTAATTTTGGTTTGCTGTGTCTTCGTTAACTTTCGGATCTGGAACGATTCGAGATCTTTCTGCGGAGACCAAGATGAAATATTGAAGACGAGACTTAACTTTTGTTTTATTCTTGAATTAAACGGCACTGACTTTGTTGTAATTTTAGACATAAAGGTTTTTTTAAGGGTCTTAGAACATCAACCACTTTTTTTCTATAACAGACATTACCATCAACTAGAATTTTGGGATTTTCAAAATTTTTAGAATTTTCAGGGTTTTCATAATTTTCGAGATTGTCAGGGTTTTAGGATTATCTCAGACTCTTCAAGGTTGTTTTTTTCTAATTTTTTGATTCTCTAATTTTCGTTTTCAAATTATCGAGTTTTTTCCCATTTTCAACACTTAACAACTAACGGTCGTATGAATAATGTTTTAAAAGATAACTTAACAGTTTACTAAATAACGTAACAGTTTTATATGAAAGAAGAAACCGACTTTATGGTTCAGTGGTAAAGCGTTGGACTTATAAATCGGGAGGTCGGGTGTTCGAACCTGGGTTGAGGTGAATTTTTCATCTGTGGCAGAGATGGGAATTTCCTTAGACTAATTTCGTGCATTCTGTCGGGTACTCCGAATTAGGTTTTCCTGCAGTTTTCCTAATTCGTAAGGTAAATACCGGAGTAGTATAGAACAACTTAAGACCTTCTTCAGAGGTAGCTCTAAAAAGCGTTATGAGGGTCACTGTAATTGGGAGCAAGCCTGTTTAGGGCCCAGAACAAGAGAGGGATAATAAATAAATAAATAAATAAATAAATAAATAAATAAATAAATAAATAGATAAATAAATAAATAAATAAATAAATAAATAAATAAATAAATAAATAAATAAATAAATAAATAAATAAATAAATAAATAAATAAATAAATAAAAGATCTAACGTCCTAGTGACCTTAAATATGCTAAAAATATTGTGTCTAAAATCCTGAAAATATTGACATTCATGAAAATCCTAACACTTCTGAAAATCCTGAAAACCCTAAAAAACTTGAAAATCCTTAAAATCCTAAAACTCCTGAAAATCCTGCAAATTCTAAGAATTCTGAGAATCCTGAAAGCCTTCAAGGTCCTGAAGATTCTTTGGACCCTAGGAACCCAGGATTGTAAGGATTCCAACTATTCAATGAATTCTATCTATCCAAATGACCCTAAAGGTTCTACAATCTAAAGAAAATATTTGCTAAAAGGACTTTTACGGGTATCCTAAAGGTCTCAAGGTATCTCAAGATCGTAAATATCCCAAAGATCCCAAAGGGGTACACAACAGAGAGTAATGCTAGTGTTAAAACCCCAAAGGTCGTAAAAATTCAGCAAATCCTTGAAAAGTGACAAAATCTTAAAAGAGTAATAGTAGTAGTAAAGTTTCTTAAGGACACGAAAAATTATAAGTATCTAAGAGATTCTAAAGAAGTGAGACGTCCTAAGGGTCTTAAAGATATCTAACAATCCGGGTTCCAAAAATGATAAAGAAATAATAAAGGTCAACCGAATCCTAAAAGTCCCAAGGGCCCCAAGAATTTTGCAGATTCTGGACACCCTAAAGCTCACAGATCTCAATCCAAGAAAATTATGAAAATTCCTCGGAAAATTCTTAGAATTTTAGAATTTTCAGGGTTTTCAATATTTTCGAGATTCTCAGGGTTTCAGGATTATCTCATTACAATCTTTAGAAATGTTAGCGTTTAAAACTTAAAATTAATAAATCTTTGAGACTTCTTGGAATATTTGTTCCCTCTTTCAGTTTTCCTTTGATTGTTCAGTTTCTTTAAATCTAATTTAAACTCGGGCTCTTCAAAATCTTCACTTTTTTCGAATGTTTTAGATCCCTTGATTTCCCGATTTTTTGAAAGTTTTTCATATTTCTTCAACTCATCAATTCGTTCACCACTTTTTCACAGTTCCCAGCGAATTCTTCTATCTCTTCACATTCGCTTAGTAATATGATTTTTGGGATCGTAGATATTTCACTATCTTTATAAATCTGAGGATCCTTAGAGTGTTTGAAGGTGTTTAGAGTCTACAAATTTCTTAGGATACTAATGGATCCAGATGACCTTTATTACATTTTTAGAATCATCCGGAACTCTGTGATTGTTAGATCTTTACATGTGTCCGATCTCTAGGACGTTTTAGATAGGTAGGATTTTGAGGGTTTTTAAGGATCTCTAGTATTACTAGGAGTATGGTAATTTGAGAATTTCTGAGGTATGCTGGATTTTAGGATCATTGTGGTGTTTATCACCTTAGGATATTTTAGAACTCATATTACTTCCTTCACTAGGATCTTTTAGGATATTTACGACCTTCAGATCCCTTGAGATCTTTAGGATACTCATAAAAGTTCTTTTAGTAAATACATTTTTTAGAATCTTCAGGATCTACAAGACCTTCAAGTTTTTTTTAGGGTGTTCAGGATTTTCTGGATGTTCAGGATTTCCAGGATTTTCTTGGTTTTCAGTATTTTCATGATTTTAGAGATTTTCAGGGTGCTAGGATTATCTCGAACTCCTCAAGAGAGCCTCAAGGACACTTACTGCTTCCTTCTCTAGGATCTTTTAGGATATCTACGACTTTCAGATCCCTTGAGATCTTTAGGATACCCATAAAGGTCCTTTTAGTAATTACATTTTTTGGGATCGACAAGACCTTCAAGTTTTTTAGGGTGTTCAGGATTTTCCAAATTTTGAGGATTTTCTGGATCTTCAGGCTAGCGTTTTCTTGGTTTTCAATATTTTTAGCATTTTAGAGATCTTCAGAGTGCTAGGATTATCTAGAACTCCTCAAGGGAGCCAGAAGAACTTGTATTACTTCTTTCTCTGGGATCTTTTATGATATTTACGACTTTCAGATCCCTAGAGATCTTTAGGATATCCATAAAAGTCTTTTTAGCAAATATATTTTTTTAAATCTTCAGGATCTACAAGACCTTCAAGTTTTTTTAGGTTGCTCAGGAGTTTCAAGATTTTCAGGATTTTCTGTATTTTCTGGATGTTCAGGATTTCTATGATTTTCTTGGTTTTCAGTATTTTCAGGATTTTAGGGATTTTCAATATTCTAGGATTATCTTCAACTCTTCAAGGGAGCCTCTAGAACTTATATTACTTCCTTCACTAGGATCTTTTAGGATATTTAACGACTTTCAGATCTCTTGGGATCCTTAAGATACCCATAAAAGTCCTTTTAGCAAATATTTTTGTAGAATCTTCAGGATCTACCAGACTTTTAATATTTTAGGGTGTTCAGGATTTTCAAAATTTTTAGAAACTACGGGATATTCAAGATTGTCAGAATTTTTAACATTTAAGGATTTTTAGAATTTCCAGAATCTTCAACGGAGATACTCATCAGGATCTTCAGAAATGTTAGCATTCAAAATTTCTTCCCTTCTTCAATCTTCGTTTAATTGTTCAGTTTCTTCAAATTCTCTTAAATTCCCCATTTTCTTCGAATTTCTGAAATTTCTGAATAACCGTTTTTTGTTTTCAGATTCTCGAACTTTTTCATATTTTTTCAGCTCATCAAATCCCTTAGGCCCATCAGATTCTCACTAATTCAAAATTTTTGCCTAGGAGTATCAAAAATATGAACTCACATGATTCAATAATTTTGTGAATGTGTGAAGCTCGAGTCCCAAATGCCTTAATAGAAAAAATTCATTGAAATCGATGGATCTGGGGTTCCTAAAGCACATTTCACTCTTGTTGCACGTTGTAGTTGTAGAAACTAATCGATAAAATAGATATGAATGCGGCCCAATCCACTGTTCCAATGAAACCCAAGTTCCATTTTACCAGGTATTCGTCCCTGTCGTCTAAGCCGTTCGAAATTATCTGACATCTTTGTACCGGGTGACCCAATAAGACTGTTCCTCGGCCATATCTCGGGAAGCGCTCGTCGTATGACTTAGGGGTAAAAAAATTATTGGGTAAATCGGTTATGATGAATCGCTGGAAAACATTTTCAAGTTCTAAAAATGACCACGAGATGGCATAACTGCCATCTAAAATTAATTAATTTGAGGTTAGGAATGAGATTTTGAACAACGGTTTTCACTGGCTTCTTTGGGTGTTATTTGGCTACTTTTTCATTAAGAAAAATTCATATCATTCCATTTGATTTTTTTGATTTTTTTATGATGTGGGATCATAGTGTCAAAACTAGCCCCCTGGCGGCGAAGGATTCAACTAAATTAACTATATTTTGTTGCCCAAGGAATACTCTTTTCAACGACACCAAATCGGTCAAACGGTTAAGAAGTTAAAGCAGGTTATTGCAAAAACAATTGAACGCCCCACGCCATCTTTGTTTTTGAAATAACTGAGTTTTTATTTTTACGAAAATGTGAAAACAAATTTTTTAGTTTATTATGCGAAATTTAAAGAAAACGCAATTTTAAAATTTAAGATGGCAGTTACGCCCTCTGTTGGTCATTTTTAGAACTTGAAAATATTTTCCAGCGATTCTTCATGACCGATTTACCCAGAGTTTTTTTTTACCCCTAAGTCATATGACGAATGGTTCTCGAGATATGGCTGAGGACCAGTCTTATTGGGTCACCCGGTACGTGTTGAACACGAAACTTGGTATTATTAAACGAGTATCTTGGCCACAGCGCCACAAATCTGTCGCACGCCTACCCACAATTCACCCAGTGTGACTGCGGAGACTTAGTTCGATGTTAAATAATAATTAGCAAAGTCTGGGGTAAAAGAACTCGGAGACAAAAGGCAACTTTCCCCCTTCCATGGCTTTCCGCCCCATTTTAAAAACACGGAACATTTCATTTTCAAATCAATTCGCGTTTTCATTCCAATTTCAATGTAAATAATGGGTTTCGTCATAAATATTTCATATTTTTCCGTTTGATAGCGGCTGTTAATTTTTATTTCATTATCAAACTTTTTTTTGTTGCCGACAAAGGCGGCACCAAACAAAAGTTTCTTTACGAACACGAAACCGTTAATTGCGACGAGGTAAATCTGCATCGGTTGAACGTCTTTGGAGTAACTTTACGTCATGGAAAGTTATCGACGCCCGACGCCGACGTAAAGATAATACTTTTGTTTGTAAGGTTTTCGTATAAATTAAGTGGGGTACTTGTAACAATGGCGCGGTATTGAATCTTAACAACAATGGAGAGGTAGTAGGTATTATATATTCAGACGTCTCTCGAGAATTCGTTTGATTACAGAAGGCTATTGAAAATTTCCAATATTTTCAATACGTATTGAATATTTAAATTTGCGCTAAATCAAAACTCACTTGACATGTTCGCGAGCACGTTTCAAATAGTCCCTTCCTGTTTATATCCTCCACCTTCCAATCTAATTCGCGTTTTTATTACTACGTTAAAAGCTTTTATTGTAATCCCAATTGTGCACTTTGCGTTTTAATTTCCCAGTTGTTTATTAAAATTCCTTTCAATACCTCCAAGGAAGAGAATGGCGATTTATTCATTTACGTCTGAAAGCCCCTGTTTTACTTAGATTGAATGATTTACCTTTCTCGTGTTCTCCAATAACCTAGCCGCCGATGTTCGAGTAAAATAGAAACGTTTTCCATTAATAAACTCTTTAAAGCTGCTTTAAGAAACTTTATTATCGCGTTAGATTATGAAAAGGAAATGAAAACTCTAGTAAAAGGTTGGAACGATAGAAAAAATTGTAACCGTGCCGACAATCTTGTACTGTTTTTTTTTGTTTTGACAAATTGTGTGATTAGCTTAACTGAAATGCTCGATTTCTTAATCCATGTGTAGATTTTTAAGATTTGTACCCATTCACAAAGACCAATAACACACATGAAAACCATGAAGATTGCAAAGCCCTGCCCTGAAGATTTTGAAAATTTTGAAGGTTATCAAGATCTTGAGGATTTTCAAGTTTGTAACGATTCTGAAGGTTCTGAAAATTCTGAAGACTCAAACCTTTTAAATGAGCTAAATATAGAAAGATTATACACATTCAAGTGACTCAAAAGGTTATACACATTCGGAATGTAAATTTTTCGAGATTCGTAGATTCCGAGATACGAGATTCCTAGATACGAGATTCAGAGATTCCGAGATTCCGAGACACCGAGATTCGGAGATTCGGGGGTTCGGGGATTCGGAGATTCGGAGATTCCGAAATTCGGAAATTCAGAGATCCCAGGACTCGAAGACTCAAGGACTCAAGGACTCAAAAAGTGAATGACTTAAGATTCAAAAGTTTCGATAGATTCGAAGCTTCGACGATTCGACGCTTCGAAGATTAGAAGATAGATTCAAAGATTCAAGGACTCAAGGATTCAAGGATTGAATAATTCAAAAATTCAAGAATTCAAGAATTCAAGGATTCAAGGATTCAAGGATTCAAGGATTCAAGGATTCAAGGATTCAAGGATACAAGGATCCAAGGATTCTAGGATTCAAGGATTCGAAGATTCGAAGATTCGAAGATTCGAAGATTCGAAGATTCGAAGATTCGAAGATTCGAAGATTCGAAGATTCGAAGGTTCGAAGGTTCGAAGGTTCGAAGGTTCGAAGGTTCGAAGGTTCGAAGGTTCGAACGTTCGAACGTTCGAACGTTCGAACGTTCGAACTTTCGAACATTCGAACATTCGAACATTCGAACATTCGAACATTCGAACATTCGAACATTCGAACATTCGAACATTCGAACATTCGAACATTCAAACATTCAAACATTCAAACATTCAAACATTCAAACATTCAAACATTCAAACATTCAAACATTCAAACATTCAAACATTCAAACATTCAAACATTCAGACATTCAGACATTCAGACATTCAGACATTCAGACATTCAGACATTCAGACATTCAGACATTCAGACATTCAGACATTCAGACATTCAGACATTCAGACATTCAGACATTCACTCAGACACTTCAGACATCTCAGACTCTCGAGACATTCAGACTCTCAGACATCTCAGACATTCTCAGACCTTCCAGACATTCAGACATTCAGACATTCAGACATTCCAGACATCAGACATTCAGAGCATTCAGGACATTCAGACATTCAGACATTCACATTCAGACATTCAGACTTCCAGACATTCAAGACATTCAGACATTCAGACATTAGACATTCAGACATTCAGACATTCAGACATTCAGACATTTCAGACATTCAGACATCAGACATTCAGACATTCAGACACTTCAGACATTTCAGACATCAGACATTCAGACATTCAGACATTCAGACATTTCAGGACATTCAGATCATTCAGAAGTTCAGACATTCAGACATCTCAGACATCAGGACATCAACATTCAGACATATCAGACATTCAAGACATCAGACATCAGACATTCAGACATGCAGACATTCACATTCAGACTTTCAGACTCAGACATTCAGACATTCAGACATCGCATTCAGACATTCAGACATTCAGACATCAGACATTCAGGACATTCAGACATCAGACAATTCAGACATTCAGCATTCAGACATCAGACATTCAGACTTCAGAACATTCAGACATTCAGATCATTCAGACATTCAGACTTCAGACATTCAGGAGCATCAGACATTTTCAGACATTCAGACTTCAGACCATTCAGACATTGCAAGAATTCCAGACATTTCAGAGCATCAACATTCATACTTCAGACATCAGACATTCAGACATTCAGACATTTCTAGAATTCAGACATTCAGACATCAGACATTCAGACATTCAGGAATTCACATTCACATTCAGACATTCAGACATTCAGAATTCAGACATCAGTACACTTCAGACATCAGACCATTCAGCATTCAGACATTCAGACATTCAGACATTCAGACATTCAGACATTCAGACATTCAGACATTCAGACATTCAGGCATTCAGACATTCAGACATTCAGACATTCAGACATTCAGACATTCAGACATTCAGACATTCAGACATTCAGACATTCAGACATTCAGACATTCAGACATTCAGGCATTCAGACATTCAGACATTCAGACATTCAGACATTCAGACATTCAGACATTCAGACATTCAGACATTCAGACATTCAGACATTCAGACATTCAGACATTCAAACATTCAGACATTCAGACATTCAGACATTCAGACATTCAGACATTCAGACATTCAGACATTCAGACATTCAGACATTCAGACATTCAGACATTCAGACATTCAGACATTCACACATTCAGACATTCACACATTCAGACCTTCGGACACTCGGACACTCGAACACTCGAACACTCGAACACTCGAACACTCGAACACTCGAACAGTCGGACATTCGGACATTCGAACATTCGGACATTCGAACATTCGAACATTCGAACATTCGAACATTCGAACATTCGAACATTCGAACATTCGAACATTCGAACATTCGAACATTCGAACATTCCAACTTTCCAACATTCCAACATTCCAACATTCGAACATTCGAACATTCGAACATTCGAACATTCGAACATTCGAACATTCGAACATTCAAACATTCAAACAGTCAAAGATTCAAAGATTCAAAAATCCAAGGACTGAAGGCCTGAAGATTCCAAATATTCGAAGGAAGGACTGAAGATTCGAAGGATTCGACAGATTCGAAAGACCCGAAAGCCCCGAAAGACTTGAAAGAGAAGTTAGAAAGGTTCAACAGATTTTGAAATTTGAAAGATTCGAAAGGTTGGAACAGCTCAAAAGGTTTGATGTAAAAGTATTAAAATTCTAAAGGTTTTAAACAATGATCCTAAAGATACTTTTTGGATTAGACTTCTCAATCAAAAGTTATGGACAAAAAACCAATTTCGAAAGAAAATTCAAAAGGCTGTAACTTTTGATCTAGTGGCCCAATCTTCAAACTGTTTAAAATTATGGATTCTACGACCCAAATTCTATAAGAAAATGTTTTTTCCCGGTCGATCCCAGACAATTTTTTTTTTCGGGCTTCAGAAAAAGGCAAGTGTAACCTTCCTTTTTTACCAAAAATCGACCACTCCAAAATTTCTCGGGAAAACACTTTTTCTTATTAATTTTGGTGCGTAGAATCCAAAACGACTCGTACTTTTTCGGTTAGACTTCTGAATCAAAAGTTATGGACAAAAAACCAACTTCGAAAAAAAATTCAAAAGGCTGTAACTTTTGATCTAGTTGCCCAATCTTCAAACTGTTTGAAATTATGGATTCTACGGGCCAAATTCTATATGAAAATGTTTTTCCCCGGTCGATCCCAGACAATTTTTCTTCGGGTCTCAAAAAAAGGCAGTGTATAACCTTCCTTTTTTACCAAAAATTGACCACTCCAAAATTTCTCGGGAAAACAGTTTTCTTATTAATTTTGGTGCGTAGAATCCAAAACGACTCGTACTTTTCCGATTAGACCTCTCAATCAAAAGTTATGGACAAAAAACCAATTTCGAAAAAAAATTCAAAGGGCTGTAACTTCGAAAGACCCGAAAGCCTCGAAAGACTTGAGAGAGAAGTTAGAAAGGTTCAACAGATTTTGAAATTTTAAAGATTCGAAAGGTTGGAACAGCTCAAAGGCTTTGATGTAAAAGTCAAAATTCTAAAGGTTTTAAGCAATGATCCTAAAGATTTCTGAAGATTCTGAAGATTCTGAAGATTCTGAAGATTCTGAAGATTCTGAAGATTCTGAAGATTCTGAAGATTCTGAAGATTCTGAAGATTCTAAAGATTCTGAAGATCCTGAAGATCCTGAAGATTCTGAAGATTCTGAATATTCTGAATATTCTGAAGATTCTGAAGATTTTTTACGGAAATACATGTTTAAAGCACTAGGAATCCGAATCAAACAAAATCTTTATGATGCCGGTCTGTCGGTCTGTCGATCTGCCGGTCTGCCGGTCTGTGGGTCTGTCGATCTATCGGTCGGTCTGTATTCTCATTTCCGGCTAAACGGCGGAACCGATTAGAACCAAATTTGGTACACATATTCTTAGACATAAAAGGGCCGAATCGCGCATGCGCAGGTGTGTGGGTGCGGGTGGTATCTGTGCTATCCACAGCATTCTTTTTTAATTTGGCTGTTGTGTTACGGTCCTGAGATAGACTCTCGAGGGGACCAGTACGGAAAACCTTGACAACGCCGGACGATTTAGTTACGAGATCTCATAGCATCTGCTTCCGTTCCTTATCCCTGGTGACTGATCCTCCATAGACTTGATGGCGCCTCAATGACGTATAGAGAATTCGCTATAATACTTTGGCAGAGTGACATGCAAAACCCATGCAAATTGAAAGCGTGGGTTGGCGATTCTCGCGGATTTTAGGAGATGTGACCAAGATGGTAAATCGGGTATAGATGATTGTAAATTTTCCAGTGCAAAAGCGATATCTTTGTGATACTCAACCGAGAAGTAATTACCGGGGAGATTAGAAAAATTACTGGACAAAATATCATTGATAAGTTATAAAATAGTCTAATCGTGACGACCAAGACCGAGTTTACCTTGATACTGACAAAGTTGGAAGGTACAGTAAATAATATTTGTCTTGTATTTAGAGGAAGTAAAATGTGTATTTTAGAGGTTCCGTAGGACTTCTGACTTCCTTCCTTCAATTTATTATACCAAATCCATTACTTCAACAATCATTACATTATTCAGCTAACGAGAATCCCATTTAATAGGTGCATATGAAATTAAAGCAGCAGGGGTGCTTAATAAGGGTGTATAGAAGATATGATGACGTAAATTGAAAATAAGAAGTATAAAGGACTCTCGAAAGTAAATTCGAAAATCGTTCGTTCGGTACGGACCATTGCGCACAGGAAGCGGATATTTGAACATTATAGGGCGGGGAGATGGCAGGACATTACATGTTGTACTTCCGGTATGACGAGTCCTATATTTTCCAATATTACAAGTTAAAGGGGACGCACGTCATTGACGTCGCACACTCGAGCGATTCATTCCGAAAAGCTCGCGGCGTAATCCGGACATTTTTCTCCGTTAAGACGTTCTCCCATGAATGGAGGTCTTAGGTCGAGTTGAATAAAATGGACGGCTCGGGCAAGGATAACGCGTACTTACTTTACGATGAAAGAGAATACGACGCATTCTATAAGGGCTAATAGCTTCTTACATTTCCGAATTTCCGATCTCCCTACATTTTTATGAGGGAGCACGAAAGGATAATAACACTAATATTGGCATCCGAGCGTAACGGCCTCTTTGAGAAGAACTAATAATTTGTTTTGCTATACCCCAAACTTCGTCTCCCGCGATCGTAAACCAAAAAACGAAGCTCGGCATAAACAATGCGAGACGTAATCGTAAAAGGGCCAAA
Source organism: Photinus pyralis (assembly GCF_008802855.1). Lineage (NCBI taxonomy): Eukaryota > Metazoa > Arthropoda > Insecta > Coleoptera > Lampyridae > Photinus > Photinus pyralis. Next base: position 3,629,071 of record NW_022170878.1, on the reverse strand, counting down.
ATGACACAGTTGCCCAAACGAGTTGATGAAAAATAGATAAATTTCGGTCGCGCCGGCGGAAGCAAACAAATAAATCACCGCGACCATTTAAGCTCAAAAAATAAACACTTATGAATGTTGAGCTTTTTTCTGGGACGCTTTTTGTACTAATTCCCGAATATACATTCCTGTTTTCGCATGATATCGCAAACACAAAGACGGGACTAAACTTAAATGTATACATCTCGAAACTTCCCTCGCAAAAGAAGCACCAACTATACTTTATCGACAGGCAGCGCTCCAAAATTCTATTCTAAAACAATCTTTGATAGCGCGAAATTACATCAGGGCTCGGCGGGAGAAAGAGGTTGCACTTACAATCCATCAAGCTGCCGGAATGTCGGCCCTTTGAGGTTGTTCGCTTTAGCGATATATTAAAACAAAACACCGAACCGAAATTAAACATCAATCCCTGACCATATTTATTTTGTTTAACAAAGCCTCGGAGGATTCGATCGACTTCTGCAAGTATTTTAGATATTTCTTGATTACTTTATTGTTGGGGGGATGAACGAAGACGGCCCTAGGGGGTACGCTTCAGCGACCTAATCGAAAGATAAATTGATTGAAATAGTGTATATCGACCCTTAACGAAATTTGTTTACAAAGCTTGTATTTTACGCGCATTGGTTGAACTGAAGTGTGAGACGCAGAAGTCTAAAATAATGAATGTAGAACATTCTAACCCATTCATTAGCAAATCTTTTTAGAACGTACGCTGAGACCGAAAGCTGGAGACCGGAGATCAGAAACCGGAAACCGGAGACCGGTGACATGAGATTGGCGACAGAAAACGGGAGGACTGAATTGGAAACAAAATTCTCCAGGAAAAGTTGATACGACTGTACTTTAACATCAACTAAGGCAGGAAACCTGTCTGGAGAGAACGCAGTACCGTGTACCGTGGGGACTAGGGGATGTGCAATACCCCTTAAGTTTTTTTTTACAGTGATTTGGTTACATTTCTTCGAAAACTACCATGAAACTGATAAAGGTAATGATAAAGAAGAGTATTCCTTTCCGGTAGGTGGTATTTCATACTCCCCCTCCCTATCGGGGGGTATGGACAATTGTACCCCCCAGCATATTTTACAGAGATTTCAATACATTTCCCCTAAAACAACCATAAGAGTGATAGAGGTAATGGAAAATGGTCTCTGCGTTTCTGGGTGGTATTCCCGGTAAATTAAAGATTTGTAGAGCGCGGTAGTACTGGGGGATATAGGGCAGGGGTGGGGGAATATGGAATACATCCAAGTTTTTTTTACAGAGATTGACTGCATTTCCACAAATACAGGCACGGTAATGGAAATTGGTTTTCTTTCTGCTGGTGGGTGCGTCATACCCCACAACCCCCTATGCAAAATCCAAAACTGTCGAGAGAGTCGGTAGACCAAAACGCTGATTTGGGGGAACGTAGCACCGGGGGGTCCGGGTTTTTTTTACATAGATTCTACTACACTTTCCGAAATACTTACAATAAAATTATGAGAATGGTAGAATTAAGGGAAAAGGGTGTCCCTTTTTGCTGAGGGGTATTCCACACCCTTACCCGTTTCCCGACCCTTCGGTGCTAAACTAAGAAAAAAACTAAAACGCTGTATTTGGAGAAGGTAGTATCGTGGGTATGGAAATCCCCCCCCCCCCACCGAACCCGGCCTGTTTTGACAGAGATTTCATTACATTTCCCCAAATACAACCATGATTCTAAACAGATTCCGTTACATCTACCCAAACACACAGTGATAATGAAGAGAAAATGGAAAAGGACCTCCCCTTTTGTTGGGTGGTATTCCCGATCTCTCGATGCTCAGTACTTCATTAAAGTGCTGTTTGAAGAACGTAGTATCAAGAGTACGCCCCCCCCCCCCCGCTAGTTTTTTTTACAGAGATTCCAATACAATATCCCAAATACGACGAGCATAATGATAAAGGGAAACCTTTGCTGGGGGTATTCCATACCATACCCAAATTGAACCAGGAGTATAATAGAGATAATAGAACCCCCCCCCCTCTCGCACTCGCCGGTGCTAAAATATTTTCTAAAAATGTTAAGAGAAAGGCCTTCGGCCCGGTAACCTGAAACGCTGTGATTGGAGAAGGTATTATCGGGGGGTATGGACAATACCTCCCGGCATATTTTACAGACATTTAATTACATTACCCCTAATACAACCATAAGAATGATAGAGGAAATGAACAAGCGTCTCTGCGTTTCTGGGTGGTATTCCCGGGAGGGGTGGGGGGAATATGGAATACGTCCAAGTTTTTTACAGAAATTTGACTGAATTTCCCCAAATACAGGCACGAGAATGATACCGGTAATGGAAAAGGGTTTTCCTTCTGCTGGTGGGTATGTCATACCCCCCAACCCTCGATGCAAAGTTGTCCAAAAATGTCGAAAGACAAGACGATAGTACCGGGGGATCTGGAATGGTATGGAATACCCGCCAGGCCTTTTTTACAGAGATTCCACTACACTTTCCGAAACACAATCGTGCGAATGATAGAAGTAATGGAAATGGTGGGGGGTATTCCACACCCTTACCCCCTCCCAAAAACGTGAAAAGAAAGGGCCCCGACCCGGTAGACTAAAACGCTGTGTTTTGAGTAGGTAGTATTGGGGGTATGGATGCCTCCCCTCCCTCCCCACTTTTTTTTACAGAGATTTCCTTACATTTCCCCAAATACAACCATGATCCTTACAGATTCCGTTACATATTTGGGGATATGTATTATGTAGTAATGAAATTTCTGTAACAAAAAGCTAGGTATTCCATAACCCACCCTCCTCACCTCCTCTGACCTCCCGGTACTACGTTCTCTAAACACAGCGCTTTAGTCTACTGGATTGGCGTCCCCTCTCTTCACCATTTAGGGAATTACTGGGAGCCTGGAATACCAACCAGCAAAAGAGGAGACCCTTTTATGTTGTTCTCTCATTCTCATGATTATACTTTGAAAAATATATTAGAATTTGAAAAAAACCTGGCGGGTATTTCATACCCCCCCCCAGCCCCCCCGATATTGCGTTTCCCCAAAACAGTCTACCGTGCCATCGTCCTGTCCCTCAACATTTTTAGAAAAGAACATTTTTCATTACTTTTATCACTCTCACTCAGGGGAGACTCTTTTCCATCACCTCTATCATTCTTATGGTTGTATTTGGGAAATGTAATGAAATATCTGTAAACGAGTATAAATTGTGCACAACTCTTGCGCAGATAAAGCGCATTTTTTAAACCGAAATAGCTTTTGTTTTGACATCACCCATGGATATCTTGCAGACGTCTCAATCGCTCTTTGTGAGTACCCTCTTCCGACAATCCGTTCTTAAGGTATAAGGGAAAATACCCGATCACGATAAGAGGTCGAGGAAGAGGGCTATGGTTGGTAGAAATTAAATTCCTTTCGTTGAGACCTTTCATTAGAGTATCCATGAAGGATAGTTCCACTCCCCACCCCACCCCGTACTTCGATAAGAGGACAGAAAGAAGGGCAGTAGTTGGTATAAAACGGTTCCTTTTATTGAAACCTTTAATTACAATACAATGAGAGATGAAATAAATTTTTAACCCCTCTCCACCCCTTCCCTCTAAACCCGACGCTCTCAGATCTCGACTTAATCGCACGGGAAAGTTAATAGCTTGTACAACCACTTTTTTCGATTGTTTACCCCCTCCCCCCATGTTTAAGTTTAACTTGGCACCACTAAAGGGCATGCGTTATCCAAAAATCTGAAGACCAATTGGTTGTTCGTATGTAAAAGTTGTGCAAGTTTTACTTTCAAAAACAACATCTCAGGAAATAATTTGGGGGGGGGGGGGCATTTAGAAAGCAAAATTTGGTGGCCGTCTGGCACACCTTCACGGTATAGGCAAACAATAGCACTTTTTTTAATTCTTAAAAAATGCGCTAAAAAAGACTGGGTTCGGGTGGTGGGGGGTGGGGGATTTCCATACCTCCGATACTACCTAATCAAAACACAGGTGGGGGTAAGGATGTGGAATACCCCCAGCAGCATTTCCATTGCTTCTATCATTCGCATGATTGTGTTACGGAAAGTGTAGTGGAATCTCTGTGAAAAAAAGCCTAGCGAGTATTCCACACCATTCCAGACCCACTGTCCTGTTTCTCGACATTTTTGGAGAACTTTGCATCGGGGGTTGAGGGGAATGACATACCCACCAGCAGAAGGAAAACCCTTTTCCATTACCGGTTATCATTCTCGTGCCTGTATTTGCGGAAATGCAGTCAAATCTCTGTAAAAAAAAAGCTTGGATGTATTCCATATTTCCCCACCCCTCCCGGGAATACCGCCCAGAAACGCAGAGACCCTTTTCCATTACCTCTATCATTCTATGGTTGTATTAGAGGTAATGTAATGAAAAATCTGTAAAAAATGCCGAGGGGTATTGTCTATACCCCCAAATAATACCTTCTCCAATCACAGCGTTTTAATTTACCGGGCCGGGGAATCCTTTCTACCAACATTTTTAGAAAATAGTTTAGCATTGGCGGGTGCGAGGGGGGGTTTCTATTATTACTATTATTCTCCTTGTTGAATTTGGGTATGGTATGAAATACCCCCAACAAAAGTTTACCTTTTCCACTATGGTGGTTTTCTTTGGGGAAATGTATTGGAATCTCTGTAAAACAAGTTAAAAAGTAATCGTAAACGATTTACATAAAGCGCATTTCCACTTGCATTCATTTCCCATTTGTAAGATGCAACTTCTGTTAAAATCGTAAAAATCCGGCCACAAATATGGAAGATAGCGTTGCACATGGGCAATCCATTTTTGACGTGCTACTTCAATTTCAGTTTATGAGAAGAATTTCATTTCAATGCTTTTCTAAATAAGAAAGTTGAAACTGCGCATGCGCAAACCTAAATTTTGAAACTAATGTTAGATTTTCCTTTGTTCCAAGCGCCTAAGTATCAAATTTCACTTAAATAGTTCCATAGATAAAAAAGTTGGCACTGCGCATGCGCAAAATAAAATTTTGAAACTGGCGCTAGATTTTTCTTTATTCCAAGTGCCTATGTATCACATTTCATTTAAATTCTTCCATAAATAAAAAAGTTGGCACTGCGCATGCGCAAAGCCAAATTTTGAAACTGGCGTTTGATTTTCATTTATCGCAAGTGCCTATGTATCAAATTTCGTTTAAATTCTTCCATAAATAAAAAAGTTGGCACTGCGCATGCGCAAAACCAAATTTTGAAATTGGCGTTTGATTTTCCTTTATTCAAAGTGCCTATGTATCAAATTTCATTCAAATACTTTTATAAGTAAAAAAGTTTGCAATTCGGTTTATAAATGATCGAGATGCGAAAAGGGCACTGTGAATTTTGAATCGATTCAATTCAACTTTTGGCATTGCGTATTATATGGCTAAATCTATGCCCATATTGAATTTCATGCAATTCAGTTCATAACTAACGGAGATGTAAAAGCGATCGAACATTTCTAAACAAAGTTATCGTTCACACGGACAGATAGATGGACAAACAGACAAAGGAACAGACGGAGAGACCAACCGGCAGGCGACAGATAGCAATGCAAAATTATAAACGATCTCTAGGATCGTTAATAAACGGCAAAAGTGTAAAATTATGGAACATGTAAAAAACGGTTTTTTGTTTTTTTTACAATAACTTTTTTTGTAAGCGGCACAGAAAAAATTCCTTCCTTGGTACAAGACTCGACACCATAACGAACCAAATAGCGAAAAAAAAGTAGAACAATAGCTCTTAAGATAAAGAACTAGTAGCGTCGCAAAACGAGCGGACGGACGGACGGACGGACGACGACGGACGGACGGACGGACAAAGTGGCCACAATAGCGCATTTTTTTTATTTTTGTGGAAATGCGCTAAAAAGGTAGCGAAGGGGGGGGGGGTTATTCTGCCGGATCGCCGTCCCTTTTCTTTACATTTTTAGTGAAGTACTTAGCGCCGAGGGGTCTGGAATACCACCCAACAAAAGGAGAGGCCCTTTTCCATTCCATTTTTATTTTCACTGTGTATTTGGGTAAATGTAACGGAATCTGTAAGGATCATGGTTGTATTTGGGGAAATGTAAGGAAATCTCTGTAAAAAAGACTGTGTTGAAGGGGGGGGGGGGGTTATGGACCCCCACTACCTTCATTATTTAATGTTGGATTAATGCTTGTTTATTAGTTGATTTGAATTTCGCGCCAAGTGAGTGCACATCATGGCAGCCCCCATGTAGGTTTCATTATTCAGCATTAGCAGTCCATCTTAATTTATAAGTTCGTGGCAGTGATGCTTCCGTAACTTCTTGCAGTTGCACCTGCAGGTACTGCTGGTGTTGTTGTGGTGGTTGTACTGATATACTCCTCACCTCAGGCTCAGCAACTGATCCTCACCTTTAGAGAGAGAAAACCATAACTGGGCTTTCACCCTCGGCGATTAGACTAACCTGGTCTTTTTCCTTAAAGTCGAAAGCTATCAGCCTCCCTCTTGAGGTTGATCCTTCACGGCTGTGTGGAAAAGACACAAGCTGCCTACTTTTGCCCAGGAATTCTGCACTTCCAAGCGCCGTTTAATCGCCACCATGTCGTCAGGTTCCCACCCTAGGAAAACAGTCTATTCCCGCAGTACCTTTGGGTGTACCACAATTGTGGGAGTTTTCCAAACACCTCCTTCAACCGCTAAAGGAAATTGTAGTTCTCGCACAAGGTGATTCAGGGTTTGGTTATTAGTGAGGTTAGGTTAGAGTATACTAGTTAGGTTAGGTGAGAAATCTTTTATCAGGAGAACATAATGTGAGAGAAGGTGATCAAAGGTTAGGCTAAAGTATGATTGAGGTTAGGTTAGAGTGCACGTTAAGTTAGGTAAGAAATCTGGTATCAGGGGAATATAATGTCCGAGGAGGGGAGGTTACGTGATAGTTACGTTTATCAAAATTTTAAACGCCAAAACTAATTTGACCTAACCTATCACTCTAACCTAACCTCACTAATATTTTAACCTAGCCTTCAACCTACTCGCACATTATATTCTCCTGATAAAAGTTTTGTAAAAGTTGAAATATGTCTGTGAAAGCTGGGTTTAGATCGTGAGCACAGTGTGGTGTTTACCATCTTTTCGTAACAGCTTTGTGTTTTAGGACACACAACTGAGTTGATTTTACACGTAGAAACTGTGCTAACATGTCGTCGTGCTTGAAAACTGTTGATCACATCCCAAAAGGAGAAATGCATCATTAAATTAGTCCGATGCGCCTCTCGGAGCTACATTTTTAAATTGGCCAACTTATAGAATTTAAACGTAACGCGAGAAGTAATTTACTCGCACCTGAAGAGATGCGCTTCTCCATTAGTTACATCTCTAACTCGAATTAGATGCAGCGAGTAATTCATAAAATTAGATCTTCGCGAGCGGATGACGTGTAATAATGAAAAATGGGAGTAATTGGATAGTTGCGCGAAAACTTCCTTATTAGCAGCGTGGAGCGCAAAAATAATTTGCCTTTCGTTGAGCTGCTGCCGTAGAGTTTCATTTACAATCGGCGAAACCGCCGCGCGAGAGCTTCAAGCCGCTGAAAATTAGAGACGTTAAATCTAAGAGTCTGGAACATGTTTACGAGTATATACTGCCCCAGAGGAGCTGTAGAGGCATATTTAAGGGTTTGTCATTCCGAAGGCGGGATTTACTTTCGGGGAAAAATTATAAAACAGAGGCGCGTTTCTGTCATACCACAAGATCGAGACTTAGGTGTGTCTGTAGGCATTAATTACAATGGTAATAGTCAGTCTTCGATGAAGTAAATGTAACTGTAGTCCTGCTTTGCCGGAAGCAACGCGGCGTTACCGATAATTCCCTAATTTATCGGCTTGAAGTTTGGTACGCGTAGTTTGACGCTTGATATGGTATATAAAAAATCACCACATGTGCATCTCCAGTGTTCGATTAAATCTCTCATCATCGAGTTTATAAATTTCGAGTTATATTTCGTACAGAAGCGCAAATGGACCTTGCAGCTACAGGTTAATGCATAGTGCAACGTTAGCTTGCAGATTAAATTGTAAATCAAAGGACTCTGAGACAGAGCTGGGCAGTACCTATTCGATTTTGTAAATACTTTTTAGTATTCAAATTCTTTAAAGTATTCAAATATTTTGTAATTAAATACTTTTATGGAAGCAGTATTTGTATTTGAACTCAAATATTTTCACAAATATTTAGTATTCGAATACTTTGCAAGGTATTTGAATACTTTGAGAAGTATTCGAATACTTCGCATAGTATTTGAATACTTAACCTTCCCTTTTTTACCAAAAATCGACTACACCAAAATTTCTCGGGAAAACACTTTTTCTTATTAATATTGGTGCGTAGAATCCAAAACAATTCGTACTTTTTCTATCAGACTTCTCAATCAAAAGTTATAGACTAGAAACCAATTTCTAAAGAAAATTCAAAGGGCTGTAACTTTTGATCTAGTGGCCCAACCTTCAAACTGTTTGAAATTATGGATTCCACGGGCAAAATTCTATAAGAATATTTTTTTCCCGGTGGATCCCAGACAATTTTTTTTCGGGCCCCAAAAAAAGGCAGTGTACCTTCCTTTTTTACCAAAAATCGACCACTCCAAAATTTCTCGGGAAAACACTATTTCTTATTAATTTTGGTGCGTAGAATCCTAATCTACTCGTACTTTTTCGATTAAACCTCTCAATCAAGTTATGGACAAAAAACCAATTTTGAAAAAAAATTCAATAGGCTGTAACTTTTGATCTAGTTGCCCAATCTCTGTTTGAAATTATGGATTCTACGGACCAAATTCTATCAGAATATGTTTTTTTCCCGGTCGATCCCAGACAATTTTTTTTCTATAAGAAAAATTTTTTTCCGGGTCGATCTGAGAGAATTTTTTTTGCGGGCCTCAAAAAAAGGCAGTTATAACCTTCCTTTTTTACCAAAAATTGACTACACCAAAATTTTTCGGGAAAACACTTTTTCTTATTAATTTTGGTGCGTAGAATCCAAAACAATTCGTACTTTTTCGATCAGACTTCTCAATCAAAAGTTATAGACTAGAAACCAATTTCGAAAGAAAATTCAAAGGGCTGTAACTTTTGAACTAGTAGCCCAATCTTGGAACTGTTTGAAATTATGGATTCTACAGGCCACATTCTATAAGAAATTTTTTTTTCCGGGTCGATCTGAGACAATTTTTTTTGCGGGCCTCAAAAAAAGGCAGTGTATAACCTTCCTTTTTTACCAAAAATCGACTACACCAAAATTTCTCGGGAAAACAATTTTTCTTATTAATTTTGGTGCGTAGAATCCAAAACAATTCGTACTTTTTCGATCAGACTTCTCAATCAAAAGTTATAGACTAGAAACCAATTTCGAAAGAAAATTCAAAGGGCTGTAACTTTTGAACTAGTAGCCCAATCTTGGAACTGTTTGAAATTATGGATTCTACAGGCCACATTCTATAAGAAATTTTTTTTCCGGGTCGATCTGAGACAATTTTTTTTTCGGGGCTCAAAAAAAGGCAGTGTATAACCTTCCTTTTTTACCAAAAATCGACTGCACCAAAATTTCTCGGGAAAACACTTTTTCTTATTAATTTTGGTGCGTAGAATCCAAAACAATTCGTACTTTTTCGATCAGACTTCTCAATCAAAAGTTATAGACTAGAAACCAATTTCGAAAGAAAATTCAAAGGGCTGTAACTTTTGAAATAGTAGTCCAATCTTGGAACTGTTTGAAATTATGGATTCTACAGGCCACATTCCATAAGAATTTTTTTTTTCCGGTCGATCTGAGACAATTTTTTTTGCGGGCCTCAAAAAAAGGCAGTGTATAACCTTCCTTTTTTACCAAAAATCGACTACACCAAAATTTCTCGGGAAAACACTTTTTCTTATTAATTTTGGTGCGTAGAATCCAAAACAATTCGTACGTTTTCGATTAGACCTCTCAATAAATAGTTATGGACAAAAAACAAATTTCGAAAAAAAATTCAAAGGGCTGTAACTTTTGATCTAGTGGCCCAATCTTCAAACTGTTTGAAATTATGGATTCTACGGGCCAAATTCTATAGGAAAATGTTTTTTCCCGGTCGATCTCAGACAATTTTTTTTTCCGGCCTCAAAAAAAGGCAGTACTTTTAAGTTATTCAAATATTTGAGAACAATTTAGAAATGTTTAGGGAAAGTTTCCATTGTCACAAAATCAAATATAAAAATCCGATACATCTGAATACCGAACTCCATAGTCGTAACTTAAATACAATAGGGACCTTTCTTATATCCTTAAGACCATGTGTACCAATTTTCAAAGCGATCGCACGTTTCGAAACAAGTTATCATGCACACGGACAAACGGATGGTCAAAAATGGATCTGTTCCAAAATCGGACGTACGATCGCTTTGAAAACTGGTACACGTATTCTTAAGGATATAACTGGTATAAGAAAGGTCCTGGTAGGTACCTCCTATATAATAATATAATAATAATAATACGCTTTTACTCCCCTTAAATTTGTATATAACAATAGAAATAATATAAAAAAAGCTAACCCCATACGAAGTATAACTTGATTTTTTAAGTAGTATTAAGCCTTTTATCTAGTATACTATTTTAAATTTTTAATGTATTTGAGTGACAAGTATTTGAATACTTTTTACTGTATTCGAATACTTTACAAAGTAAGATAATGAAATACTTTTCAAAGTATTCGAATACATTCTAAAGTATTTGAATACTTATTTTTTAAGTATTTGAATACTTTTCAAAGTATCTGTATCTAGTACCTATTCGCTTGTTCTGGAAGTAAAAGTATTTAGTATTCAAATGCCTTTGATTTGTGTAAAGTATTTACTATTTAGTATTCAAATACTTTTTGAATGTATTCTGCCCAGCTCTGTTCTGAGACAAGTCACAATTTGTCCAGGGTATATTTAGATTTAATCGACTGTATGGATCGGCGATGTTTTTTCATCTTGTGAAAATGATTTCGTATGGATTGGCGATGTTCTTAAAAAAACCTCGTTCGTAGTGATAAACGAATACAAAAGCCGCCAGTTGAACTCATCGCGCTTTGATTTCCACCAGCATCGGCCGAAAGCGATTCGAAAGACCTGGACAGGAAGTGGATTTAAGGATTGCGAAATAAATTTCTGTATTACACTTGCGCTCGTCGTTTTTATCGGCCGATTGTGTTGAGCTGTTGGCAATTTTCTTATTGTCTGCGAGAATGAGAGGTTGGCTTTAGCTTCGGGGAAGATACATTGGCCGATTCCTAAGGGAAATTCAGTCTCTGAAACGCGTTCGGTGCGTCTCCCAATGACGAGCTTTAGTTACATCGACTCGAACATATTGTACGTTATTAGATAAATCGAATCTCTCACAATTAACCCGTCTCGTCGCAATCGAGCGAAACTTTCAAAAGGGAGGTTATTTACTCGCGACTGGAAGTGGACATTTTTTACGTTATGAACTAGAATGCCAAGCACTTATAATCTGTTTGTTTCCCAAGTATCTGGGAAACTCTTCCGAGCTTAAACTTTATAGAACATATTGAAACGTTCAACTGTGCTTGTCCCATCCACTTAACTTTAACAAGAGAGTCTTATAGACTTTGAAAGTCCCCATCTCGGAGACTAAGTAGATACAAATGTCAACAGATTCTTTCCCCTTTCGAATGCCGGAATTGTACGAAACTAATGGAGTGAGTAACCGACGAGTTTAATCAAGAAGAGAGAGAATACGGAAAGTTCAGGTGGGGCTGTGTGATCAGTGCCCTGTAAAACAAGACGGTGAATTTGCTGTTGGCTACATGTGCGCTGTCAAGCGATTTAACGCTACCCCTCTAAACGCTTCGATGGCTCAAGTTTGTTACACGATCCTTAAACTTATCCAATCATTTCATCGCCATATCACTTTGTACTTGCATCGATATAGAACAATGCATAACCAATGAAGTAACTAATTAATGGCAGAGGGCGCTGCGATCGCGAGGGAGCGTAAAGGAAATATGTGCTTTAGAATTCACGACGCATTTTTAACTCGAGGGGCAAATCAAGAACAGATTGATCAGTTAGATAAATAAACCTACAACGATATAGCTCATAAAGTTCTGAATAGATGAAGGCGCTCGACTTGTGTATGACTTGAATGACCAATTTTGATAAAATCAAGAACTGCTCGGCGTTCAATTGTTTATCGTTAATAAGCGCATTACGCGTTAGAACTAAAACCATTGGCCCTTCAACTTTAGAACCATTAGGATTTTCAGGACATCTGTAAAGCGTGGATTCTTTCAAACTTCCGAAGCGTTGCTATTTTAGGATCGTTAGGACCTTTCACGGACTCGCCTATCTATTTTAATGCTTCTTTCGCATTCTACTTAAATTTCCATCATTAATTTACAACAACAAATTGGAAGGTTAATGGTTAAAATTCCCGATTTCGTTCACGGAAACGTAACGTGAAATGCAAGACTTGCGTGAGTTACGGCTCTAGAGCTAGCTAGCGCAATTGATGGATGTTAAACGAATAAAAGGGGATTTAATGCAAAAAAATTCCCGATTTTGTTAATAAATCGCATTCTGAGGCGTTAATTAATTAAAAAATATGGGTAGGGATTAATCCGGAGATTTTAGAAGACATTCGGTTGTGAGACAATTGAGTTTTCACCCAGGAAACGTAAGGTGTTTGTTTGAAAGAGATACGTTCCTATTTGGCCAAGTTGTGAGCGTTAAATTTGTTCGCGCGTAAAATTCGGCAAACTGTGGATTGCACATAACCATTTTTTTATCAATACACAGTCACACCATTTACCATAATTGCTAATTTTACGGTTCGTTGAATTATCATTACCTTTACAATGTTTAGGGAGTTCAAGATATCATGTTTTTAAAATCATTAGGACCCGGTGTAATTATGGTTAGGCGGCCGTGACCTTTTATGATCAATTGGGATCTTGCGGATATTTAGATTTTCTAGCCTTGTTGGAAACTTATCAGTATTCAGAACCCATAAGGAGCTTCGGGGACATTAACACTTTTAACGTAGGTAAAATCTTAAACCCTTTAATGTATTTACAAAAATCTACCAGTAATTGTGTATGAATGAAAGGCACTCAGGGCCTACAAAGTACCACGCACAAACGATCGATTCTTAGCTATCGCCTTCTGTGCGTCAGTCCTATTCTTCTTGGGAATAGGAATTGGTCCACAGGTCTCGCGTTGGAGCCTGCCCCGTTACCGGACCCCTTTTGAGGGCGCAACTTATTGCCCCCCCCCCCCAACGAAGCTTGGTTTGTTTGGATATAAATCTCACGAGTAGTGCGAAAATGCGGTTTCACCTGGGCAGTATCGCTTGCCGAAGATTTGGCTGTCAGCCCCTTTGCGAAAGAAAGAGGGCCCCACTCGGAAGTCACCCAGCATCCAAGGGGCACCTTTATCGACACTGCACCCCAATGCCGCGCAGTCGCCAACACCTTGATTTGAGAGGTTGGTCTGCGACGACAACCTTCGTCGCTACCAGTCTGGGTTTCACCCCGAAACATGAGTCACATTGCGATCATTCAGGCGTCCCCTTATCCACCAGGGGCCTCCCCGCACGGGCGTGTTCAGACTCAACTTTATAAAACATCATTTACATAATTTTTAGAAAATTGAATGAGTAGCTATACGAGGGCGATCCTGGACCACTTCAAGGTCGCTCGCCGCCTGGTGGTGACCTTGGAAAGTAAATCAAGGTGGCGTGTCGGTGACTTTGGAAAATAGGTCAAGGTGAAAGTTGAGGGCCACGTGGGCGGTGACCTTGAAAATTGGTTCAACAATAGTTGATGCGGTGTTAAATTACATTTTCAGGGGCATACAAGGTCAATTTCCCCATTTTGTGGTGTCAAAGTACATGTTCGAGATCATCCAAGGTTAATGACCTCAATTGTGGTGTCAAATTACATTTTCAATGTCATCTAAGTTCGCTGACGTGAATTGAGGCGTCAAAATACATTTTCAAGGACTTCCAAGGTCGATGACTGATGTCGGATTACATCTTCAAGGTCATAGAGCGCATCTCTTGCTATGTCCAATTATATTCTCGATGTCATCCAAGGACAATGCATACATTTTTGAGGTGTCAAATAATATTTTGAGTCACCCAAGGTCAATAGTCTAATTTTTATGCACTAATTACAATCTTAAAGTCATCCAAAGACAATGAATCCATTTTTGTAGTGCCAAATTACATTGTTAGTGGTTATAGAAGGGAATTGGCCACATTTTTGTCTCAAGGTTATCCTAGCGCACACTTTTGCGGTACTTAATTACATTTTCTAGATCGAGCAATGTCAATGATCTCAATGTTTTATGGTGTCAAATAACATTTTTAATGTCACCTAAGTTCGCTGTCATGAATTGTGGCATCAAAATACATTGTCAATGTCATCCAAGGTCAATGAACACATTTTTGTTGGCAAATTACAATTTCAAGGGCATCCAAGGTCGATGACTATGTGATGTCGATTACATTTTCAAGGTCATAGATCTCATCTGTCCAATGCCCAAAAACATTCTCGAGGTCATCCAAGGTCAATGCACACATTTTTGAAATGTCAAATTATATTTTCAAGGTCATCCAAGGTCAATGAACACATTTTTATGTTGTCATATTACAATTTCAGGGATATCCAAGGTCGATGACTATGTGTTGTCGGATTACATTTTCAAGGTCATAGATCTCATCTCTTGCAATGTCCAGTTATATTCTCGAGATCATCCAAGGTCAATGCACACATTTTTGAAGCGTCAAATTATATTTCCAAGGTCATTCAAGGTCAATGAACACATTTTTATGTTGTCATATTACAATTTCAAGAATATCCAAGGTCGATGACTATGTGATATCGGATTGCATTTTTAAGGTCATACATCTCATCTCGTGCAATGTCAAATTACAAGCTTCAGGTCATCCAAGGACATTGCACACATTTTTGACGTGTCAAATTATCTTTCAAGGTCATCCAAGGTCAATAGTATAATTTTTGTGCACTAATTACAATCTTTAGGTCACCCAAGGACAATGAACCCATTTTTGTAGTGCAAAATTACATTTTTAAGGTCATAGAATGAAAATGACCACATTTTTATGTCTCAAGGTCATCCTAGAGCACACTTTTGCGGTATTTGATTACATTTTCTAGGTCGAGCAATGTCAACGATCTCAATTTCATATGGCGTCAAATCACATTTTCAATGTCATCCAAGGTCAATGAACACATTTTTGTTGTCAAATTACAATTTCACCTACATCCAAGGTCGATGACTATGTGATGTCGGATTACATTTTCAAGATCATAGATCTCATCTCTTGCAATGTCCAATTACATTCTCGAGGACATCCATGGTCAATGAACACATTTTTGAGGTGTCAAATTTGTTTTCAAGGTCATCCAAGTACAATGAACCCGTTTTTGTAGTGTCAAATTACATTTTTAAGGTCATAGAAGGGAAATGGTCACATTATTATGTCTCAAGGTCATCCTAGACCACACTTTTGCGGTGTCTAATTACATTTTCTAGGTCGAGCAAGTCAATGACCTCAATTTTATATGGTGCTAATTAAATTTTTAAGGGCATACAAGGCCAATAACCCCCTGTTTGCTGTGACAAGATTCATGTTTCAGGTCGTCCAAGGTCGATGACTACATTTGTATGTGGAGTCCAATTACATTCTCAAGGTCATCCAATTCGATTTCCAAGGTCAATGTTGCCATAATGCATTTTTAATGATATCAAAGTTCAATGATCTCTACTATTTTGCTGTGTTAGATTCCATTTTCAAGTCCATCCCCACCCCATTTTTGTAATTCCATCTATTTTTATTTTCAAAGTCAATGAGTCAATTTTTGTGTTGTCAAATACAAAGGCAATGATTGAATTCTTATGTGGTCCGAATTACATTTTCGAGGTTATCCAAGGACAATGAACCCATTTTGGGTGGTATCGAACTACATTTTCGAGGTCATAGAAGGGCAATGACCTCAACTTTTGTGGTGGCTAATTACATCTTCGAAGTCATCCAAGGTCAATCAATGTTTGCGGTATGAAACAGCATTTTCAAGAGCATACAAGGTCAATGGCTCCATTTTTTTAAGAGTCAAATTACATGTTAGAGGCTATCAAAAGTCAAAGACCTCTTTATGTGGTGTTTAATAATTATACTCTCACGGTCACTCAAGGTCAATAAACTCATTTTTGGCATGTCAAATTATATTTTTAAGGTCAATGGTCTCGTTCTGTTGTATGTAGTGTCTAATTACATTATCAAGGTCATCCAAGGGAAATGAATCTATTTTGTGTGGTATCAAATTACGTGTTCAAGGTCATAGATAGGCAATAACCTCATTTTTATTATGTGGTATTTAATTACATTCTGGGTCAAATTATATTTTCAAGGACACACAAGGTCCATGACTTCATGTTTGAGGTCATCCAAGGTCAATAAACCCATTTTTGTCACTTCTATGCAAGGTCATTAATCTCATTTGAAAACTATAGGTGAGTTCAAGGACGCACTCGTCAAAGCTGGGAGAAGATTGACTGATTAAGGTTGTGCGTCCAAAATGACGCCTGAGCACACTTCAAGGCCAGATCAATGACGATAAATCCAACATTTTGTCTGTATTATGCCGTTAGTAGGTATTGGGTCGCTTGTGCGTGGGAATATTCTGGAGACCGTGGAAACTCTATGACATATGCCGAGCCTGTTCATCTGTGTTGTTTAATGGAGGCAATACAAAACGTCCATATTTATAGGTTAGGTTAGAATGGTGTGCCCATTCCAGCCTAACCTAAAACGGACCTGAACGTAAACCCAAACGGCATACGTCAAAGAAAAAAGTTACCAGCGACCCAATACCTACTTGTATGCACGATGCATCGTGGGTCTGCGACGTTGTCACATCGTCTCAGCGCAGTAGAGTTGAATACCAATCCGTATGGATTGGCTATGAGGTTAATCCCATAATTAGGTTAGTGGGTGATTTAACAACCCCCTCGCCGGCGACTTCGGCAACATTTCTCCTCGAAAGCAATAAATTACGTTACACGGGGGCCTCAGGTGCTTCCGGTGTAAAAGTAAAAGGGATCTTAATAACACTTACTGTGTTTATGGTGCAACGATTTATCAAAGTAAAACAGATTAGGACAATTTGAAAGGGGGGCCTTTGACAGAAATGCATTTGTTTTTATAAAGGAGCGCAACAAATTAAAACTCGCCCGATTAGTTATCCTGTTCCGGGGGGGTCCGTCCGTTAAAAAATAACACGTGGTACCTTTCGTGCGGAAGCTGAGCGCTCGAAATGGAAATTATAAGGAATGAGTCTATAAAAAGTTTATCATCAGATTAAATACGTACAATTCTACATTTAAGGCAAAAAACAATTAGATGCGGCGCTTTGGGGTGCCTTTTCGGCAGGCGATAAGGAGTAATGGTTTTTGTATGGAAATTGCGTCCAATCGTTCTCTAATTGGGGACTGGTAAACCCAATTAATATTCATCAGGTCCGCTCGCCCTCGACAAGAAATCAAACGAAACTGCACCCCCCCCCTTTCCGCAACACGGAAAAAAATCTATAAAAGTAAAATTGCGGACCGCACCAAAGGAGAGAAATTTGAAATAACCGAATCGGCGGCGGCGGCGACGGCGGCGGCTAGGAGATTTTCGCGTAACCTTTCCCTAAATGTAAAGGTGGTCGTCGGGGCCGATGTCCATTAATTTAATTGGGTTAAGTGAAAGGTTTGGGTCGATGTGTGCATCGGAGGGTTTGAGTGTATAATAAAATGAGATAGAATTTGTGAAGGGGAAGAGGTCGGAGAAGCCGCGTTTGAAAGAATTCCTCTGCCTTTAAAAACAGTATCGTCTCCTTACTGCGCGAATGTTACTGGGATTAATCGAATTTTATACTTTGTTGAGTTGGTCAGCGGTTTTACTCCAGCTTTTGCCTCGTATTTAAATGAAAAACGAAATAGATTCTTTTTCGGTCGGATTGAGCCTAAAGGATTTGTTTTCTAACAAATATTCGTAAAAAAATTTAATTATCCCATCTGAATGCTAGCAAATTGAACTGAAATTTGTTTTCTATTTTATCTCATTCGGTGAATGCTCGATGTAGTATTTTTACTTTAGTCAATTTTCTATTCGGCGAATATATAAAATGATTATAGTCTCAACAGGGAAGAAGCTATTGACAGTGACTGATCTTGTATTAAAAAAAGAAAAATTATTTCAAGCAAGGTAAGCAGTCTCGAACCTTAGATCATTGCTGTGAGATACAATCCAATTGTTTTGTTGAATGTACTCTTGCTTTGAGTAATGAACTGAATGCGTGTATGTTAGAAGTGGCACCACTGGTATTGAGAAAAATATTACTTCTGATTTTGTCGTTGAAACGAAAACTTCTTATTTGTATCATAACGTTAAAATTGTCTAAGCGTCTTTACCCGAATGAGGACTGACTGCTCTCTTTAGCTAAAGTTAGTTTCATAGCCTTCCTCTTTATTAACACGTTTAATCTTTGTTTTACCTATATCGAAATCCGAAACCCATTTATTAAGGGGTTACGTAAGTTTGACTTACTCGAATCTGGTTTAGATTTTGGGCATTGTAGTTTTTGGATATATTTTTCTTTGTACTTTACGAGCATTGGGGTGATCGAATTCGTACGATTATCTGGAGCTGAATTGATACATTGTATGTAATATCGAAGAATAGTTATTCCTTTTCGATATCCGCCGCAATATTAAATACGTCTTATACAAACTAGTGCGTATAATCACAGATATACGTTCTTTACCTATATCTGTGGTATAATTAATAATCTTAAATTCATCTTATTGTCAGCCACGCAAGCAGGCCGAGCCCCCCTCGACTGACGAGCGTTACGCGTCACGACCACAGAATATAGAAGCATACTTTATATTCAAGTAGGGAGGGGATGAAAAATAAGTAATGGAAAGGTGGGCGCCCTCTCAACTGTCAGAATGGGCGAAATGTTCATGGCTACTTATCAACTGACAACTTGCTGTTATAGTTAACCATAAAACTTTCGATCAAATTAGCTGCAGATGTGTTTCTTCAAATCTCCGCAGTTTTTCTGGAATTTTTCTGAATTAAAAAATTCAAATTTTGTGTTGTATCAAAAAATTTTGCATTTTTTGGGGTGCTAATTTGTTGAAGTCGGATTTTCTATTTTTTAAGTTCTCAAAATATTTCCGAATTTGGCAATTCGTTGCAGATGTGCTTTTTCAAATCTCTCCAGTTATTTCTGGAATTTTTCTGAATTAAAAAATTCAAATTTTGTCTGTATCCAAAAAATTTTGCATTTTTTTTTGGGTACTAATTTGTTGAAATCGGATTTTCTATTTTTTAAGTTCTCAAAGTATTTCCGAATTTGGGAATTAGTTGCAGATGTGCTTTTTCAAACCTCTCCAGTTTTTTCTGGAATTTTTCTGAAATAAAAAATTCAAATTTTGTGTGTATCAAAAAAATTTGGTATTTTTTTGGGGGTGCTAATTTGTTGAAATCAGATTTTCTATTTTTCAAGTTCTCAAAATATTTCCGAATTTGGGAATTAGCTGCAGATGTACTTTTTCAAATCCCCCAAGTTTTTCTGAATTAAAAAACTCAAATTTTTCTTTCACTTGAAGGAGGGAAAGCGATCAGCTAAAATTATACTGGAAATCATACATCTGAAAATGTTTTTAACACAAATTTCAATTCAGGAAGAGGGAACTGTCTATTAATTAGTGGGAGGACATTGTGATAATTTAATATCAAAGAGGCACACCAGGCGCACCAGTTTGCTGTTAGATCATGACGAAGTTATACCAAATATGAAAGGGGTTTTAGGTAGAGGGCGCCCTCTCAACCGCCAGAATAGACGAAATGCTTATGGCTACTTATCAACTGACAACTTGCTGTTACAGTAAACCATAAAACTTTCGATCAAATTGTTCCACAAATAAAGAAGTTGGTTATTGCACATGCGCAGTACGGTCGCCATCTTTGAATTTTAAAAATTTTTTAAGATTCATATGATATGGTCCTCAATGTTTTTTTTTTAATTTTTCGGATCAACACAACTGGCGATTTTTAATATCTACCCCTCTAATTCTTCTAATTTTTCAAATTCCGATGGCTCTTCTAACTTGGATTTTTCAGATCATACTGTGGCGAATATTCCAGACATCGGGGCGCATTCAAGTCTATCAAGATTAGTCACCGGAGATCATAAAGGCGGAAGTTACGCGTTTTTTTCCAGTCAATATGATCTGCTTATTCGGTAATTCTCGAGAATCTTTCGTGATTTTTCTAGAAACCTTCCATTGCCGTATAAGCAAACAGAAACGTGTTTAACGGAAGTTCCAACGTCGATGTCGAAGTTATTATTAGTCTCTTTAGATTGTTCGGATTTGATTCTAAGGTGATCCTTCGGATTCTTAGGTTTATTCAGAATTTTTCCTTTAGTTTGATTTCTTGGATCCTTCAAATGATTCAAAATAACTAGATTTTTTGAGTCTTTCAATTTTTCCAACTGTTCACAGTTTTCAAATCGTTCAGCTCCGGCAGATTCGTAGTATGCTTTTCATTCATAATAAGAAACGTTACAATAACTGCACAAATTTTCGTTCCACTTTATTGTAACGGTAGCCCAATTTCAGTCTAGAGGTGGGTTCATAGCACTCCGTTCATCCATTGCGTTGACCCGTCAAACGGATAGTACATTTAGGTTAAGGTTCATATCAATTCGTCCACATTGTACGTTTGCAACGTATAACCATAACCTAAATTTTATTTTGTACTGTACCCACCGTGATTTACAGCACTTGAAGGAGACGTGCCGATGACTCAAGGAGCACGTGAAAGAGGTGTAACAGGAGCGCTTGTGGAATGCGGATGAGTGAGAAAGAAGGAGATGGGAACGAAGTAATTTACCCGTAAATAAGACGAGTAAGAAAATAGTGAAGAGGGTGGCAGGTAGAAAATAGAGTGTGAGAAAGTATTGGCAAATACATTTCAGACTTAGAAATGAAGGGGTATACGTGAATAGGAGTGCAGATGGAGCACTGGAGACGTGAAGAAATTGTGAATGAGACGTAAAAATGACGTTATAGAAGTGTTATTGGATGAGTCAAGTAAGCGCAGATAAAGTGTAACGAATATTGTAGAAATGCAGAGAGACATCGGGGCGCCATCAGGTCGATAAAAGATTAGCCAGCTGCGATAAGGCATGAAAGCGCACGCGACGCATTCTTTTTTTGGAACATTTCGCTTGGTGTATAAAAAGTCACCTGAGGAAGACTCTCGATAGACTTTTTTCTAAAGAAAAGTCGTGAGGGTGTTAACGGTAAACATTTTTGGGTGAGAACGTAGCACCGGGGGGTCTGATTGAAATACCCATACAAATGAAACGTCGAATATACTGGGAGGTACTCCATACTTCCCAGACTCCCCGGTCCTACGTTGTTACGTGAAACTCTAACACCTGAGGAAAACTCGTGATACTTTCAACAAAGACCATCTGACCCCTTTCTTTCTTTTTTCTTCCATACGATTGTGGTGCTAACTTGGATACCATAGCCCCCCCCCCCCGGGCCTTCGATAGATTTTTTTAAATGAAAAGTCGTGAGTGGTAACATGGGTGGTGTGGGGGGTATGGGCCCCCCAGAAAACGGAAATTGATTTACTCTTTTACCCATACGAATGAGAACCCCGCACATAGGTGGGGGGGGGGGTCTGTAACTCACAGACCCTCCGGTCCTACGTTTTTAACACCTGAGGAAGACTCTCGTAATACTTTCAAGAAAGACCGTCCGACATTCTTCTCTTGACGAATATTCCATCCTCCACGGGATCATGGTGCTACCACGTGTTCTACCAGAATATGCAACACAAGTTGCCTATATTGTAATTTTGCATTTATTATATTTTATATTTAACTAGCAGTCCCAGGGAACTTCGTACCGCCTTCGGGAAATCTCGTTTCCTTGAATGGGAGATACGCTCGGTTTCAGCGGATGCGCCTCCTCACCTCGCACACCACAGGGGAGTACATGAAGCGGTAAGAGGCTTAATTTACAGGGTGTTCTTAAATATGATGTAAATACGGAAAGGGCTTTGATAAAAAGAATTGTGCAATCTTTTGAAAATGTCCGAGCTTAGCAAACTGACTTCATTTGAGGAGTAGAGCAGCTTTCACCCATTGTTTTCTCCCGATTCAACGACCTCTTGGGAGTACGCTAGTAAAGCAGCCGTAATCGAGCCGAATACATCGGGTATTTCGAAGTCTTTAAAGGTAATCGCATTATTCCTGTATTTGTATATTCAATTCATTATCGTGCCTTTAAGGACCAAAGATTTAAACTTGTCAGTTAAGTTTTTGTTAGATAAAGAATGAAATTTCTAGTTTTAGAGTTACGAATTGTACTTTAAAACTGTAGAAGAAGTTGTTATTGAGATTGGGTAAGATAAAGAAGTGCCCATTTCGTTAGGCGTTAGACCACCCTGTAACAGGATGTTAAGTTAATACAGGTAAATTAAAAACGGACATGAAAGTAGCTTTCGGTTTCTTCGAATTTTGTGTGTGACATACCCATTCGGTTCGGCAACACACCTCACATCTGGGAATAATAGCACAATAGGAAAAGAAATACGTAACGCTCTGTATATACAGCAGTTGCTTGGAAACTAGCTTTTTCCCGACAAATTTGCTTATTGAACGCATGGCGTGCTCCAAGCATTGTTTTATAATGTCATTACCTGGTTTGCTATAATTTATATAAGTATTTATTTATGTATTCACGTAGAATTTGCTCGGTACAATTGGATTAGTCGTTTATTTCGTGGAGCAAGTAGAGTCTTCACTGTATTATGGTACTTCCTCATCTGGTCCGGATTGCGGCTCTTGTCTCTTAGCAGTACAAGAAGGGGAGTCCTCTAATTAATGGAAGTCGGTTCATGTTTTCCTCACTTGCTACCTCAAGCCGCTCGAGATTTACCGTAAACAAATTTACACGCTCTTTTACCGTCGCGAAACTCGAAGCAGCCTCATTTTTACCTTGATACCCGTATTTAAAGGAACACCCCTTCCGCTATAAAATAGTCACAAAACCCCGCCAAGCGCAATTGGGCTTGTTAGTATTCTCATATACAGGGTGTCCCGGCATTATTTTTCGTGTTCAGGCCGAAATAACGTCTACATGAAGTGGTTTACACAACAATATATTCATATTACGCGCTTCGGACATCTTTTGCGTCAGTCTGTCCGACATTTCGCGTTGATAATGTTATCTTAATGAGGTTTACGTGATTAAAACTGCTCATTTCTAATTGATGCCGCTTGCAAATTGAGCTGTTACTCCAGCTGTAAGGCTAATAGTGAATAGCGCGGGAGATATGGATTTAAAAAACGCGTTTCATCAGACAAAAAGGAGTAGTTTCATATATATTTGTTATTGAGTGTCAAGTCACCGACACTAAATACGACATTCAGAAAACATCCATTGAATCCCGTGTAACTTTCTCAGGATTTAATCCCGACCATTCCTGATTAGTTTCTTTCATCCGAGCAAATAGTTTGGTAAACTAGAATAAATTTGTTTTCCGACGGTCGGCGGATATTTCCCCTATTTTTTTTTCTTCGTCTAAAAATGATATTGACCAAAAAAGGACCATCGGCGTTCCCTAGCACTACGAAGTGACTCCGGACATTTAAATACATAATGCACGGCCAGGTACCTTCAGCCTTCATGAATAAAACTCATATTCGGAACGACTCCGCTGAAGTTTTCATGAATTAAGGCGCACGTTCCCGATATACCTCCTTGTTTATCTTTTGAGATTTCGCCGGCGAACGGGAAATATCGTCTGGAAGTTGACTTTCTGAGGTATTTCGCAAGACCGTATATCACCGGGCGTCTTTATTACTCCCGTACCCTTTAAGCGTTTCCTATTTTTGCATAAAACCCATATTTTTATAGCGCTCATATATATAGGTAAACTCTTCGAAATGTGAAAATTTTCAATTTATGTAAATTGGCGCTTGCATAAGATTAAATATCTAATTTATTGCGACAGAAGGGTAAAGCTGAGTGCGCCAAAATAGGCAATAAATGAAATAGTCTGGGGCATTGTAAACAGAACGGGAAGCGCATGCATCTCCTTAGGTTTATTACTCATAGAAAAACATTTCATAAACTATGCAACAAAGGAGAAAATCTCTTTAGCATTGATCTTTTCCTTACCCCCAGGAACATTGCCTGTCATCATTTCCACTATTTTATAACAACAGCCGACAAGACTTGCTCCTTTCATTTTCCCTTGAATTTTTATACCATTCGTTGTTGAATGGTAATTAAAGGGAGCCAGCTGGAAGCAGATATCTTAAATACATGGTCCCCGACTTAGATTTAAAGTAATTAGAGGCAGCACAGGAGACACGTGAAGGCTTCACATAACGTGAACAATTGACATAAATTAAATTTTCCCAATGAATTTGGCGCTCCATGTTATTAGAGCCAGTTGGGCGGACGATAATAGGCGATAACAAAAAATTAATCGCTTATACGTGTCATTTTCGATTCGAAGAATCTGTTAGTAATCAGATCGCTAAGGGCACTCAATTAGTTAAAAGCGCGACCAAGAAAAATCTTCATAAAGAAGTGAACTCCCGGTATAGATTTAACATGGTGCGATGAAAAACAAAGGTAATTAATTCGACCGAGATTAAATGTTGTCATTGAGTTCGCGTCAGAATTGCCAAAATAAATATATGTGTATCTCGAACAGGTCAAGATGCAAGGGACGGGAACAAAGGATAATTTTATTAAATCCAGAACTTGTAGTTAGACGCGAATTTGAAATTATAACTTGAAACTAAAACCCTGTAAGAACAATTACATGTCAAATCCATTCAAAAGAACACAAAATCCAAGGTGGTTATCTCGGAAATTATAGTACGGAAACGGTTTAGAATTAACATGGTTCAAATTTGATGTAAAACGAATAGAACAGTCGGGAAACGCACAATTAACAAATGGTTAAAGAAAATGGCCGCTACTTACGTACCTATTTACAAAATTAAATGCTTCACAATTACAGAAAATTTGTTAAGACTCGATCCAAAACAAATCCGAAAATTACACAATATGCAGTTAATCGCCAGAATAATTACAGAAAATTTGTTAAGACTCGATCCAAAACAAATCCGAAAATTACACAATATGCAGTTAATCGCCAGAATATAATACTACTTAACGTTCTCGTTCTCGTTCGCGTTCTCGTTCTCGTTTCCCGTTCCCGTTCTCCGTTCCTGTTCTCTCTCTCGCCCTCGCTCTTGTTCTCGTTCTTTGTTCTTGTACTTAGTTCCTCGTTCCTCGGTCCTTGTTCCTCGTTCGTGTTCATGTTCGTGTTCATGTTCGTGTTCATGATGTTCGTGTTCATGTTCGTGTTCATGGTTCGTGTTCATGTTCGTGTTCATGTTCGTGTTTCCAAGTGCGTGTTCATGTTCGTGTTCCATGTTCGTGTTCAGTTCGTGTTTCATGTTCGTGTTCATGTTCGGTGTTTCAATGGTTCGTGTTCATGTTCGTGTTCATGTTCGTGTTCAATTGTTCGTGTTTCATGTTCGAGTTCATGTTCGTGTTCATGTTCGTGTTCCATGTTCGTGTTCATGTTCGTGTTTCATTTCGTGTTTCATGTCATGTTCGTGTTCATGTTCGTGTTTATGTTCGTGTTCATGTTCGTGTTCATGTTCGTGTTCATGTTCGTGTTCATGTTCGTGTTCATGTTCGTGTTCATGTTCGTGTTCATGTTCGTGTTCATGTTCGTGTTCGTGTGCATGTTCGTGTTCATGTTCGTGTCCATGTTCGTGGTCATGTTCGTGGTCATGTTCGTGTTCATGTTCGTGTTCATGTTCGTGTTCGTGTTCGTGTTCGTGTTCATGTTCGTGTTCATGTTCGTGTTCATGTTCGTGTTCATGTTCGTGTTCATGTTCGTGTTCATGTTCGTGTTCATGTTCGTGTTCATGTTCGTGTTCGTGTGCATGTTCGTGTTCATGTTCGTGTCCATGTTCGTGGTCATGTTCGTGGTCATGTTCGTGTTCATGTTCGTGTTCATGTTCGTGTTCGTGTTCATGTTCGTGTTCATGTTCGTGTTCATGTTCGTGTTCATGTTCGTGTTTATGTTCGTGTTCATGTTCGTGTTCATGTTCGTGTTCATGTTCACGTTCACGTTCGTGTTCATAATCGTATTTCTGTTCCGGTTCAGGTTCCGGTGTCTGTTGCTGTTCCTGTTTTTGTTTCCGTTCCGGCCCATGATCCGGTACCGGTTCCTATTATTGTTCCTGTTCCTGTCCCTACTCACGTTCCTGTTCTCTTTCCTGATTCGGTTTGTAACTGTTTCTATTTCTGCCTCTGCCTCTGGTTTTGCCTCTGCTCCTGTCTTCGCCTCGGTCTCCGACTCCTTCATGGATTCCATAGGTTACGAAGAATCCGCTGAATCCGCAGATTGCGTATGTTCCTCCGATTTGTTGTATCTTCAAAATACCAAAACAACTAGATTTTAACACATTTACTTGCTTTATTTTAGCAATCACTTTGACAAATAACTACTCGGCTAGGCAAAACTAACACGAAACACCCGAAAAACAATGTTTAATATTTACAAAAACCCTAAATTTAGAATGAAATCCCCTAAATTTAATCTAACCTGGGACAAATTTAATAACAGTAGAAAATAGAAATATGTCACCTATACAATTTAATAACACGAACACACCTGCAAATTTCATACAATTTAAATGCACAATTAGATTCCTGATTAGATTAAATCTTCTGGATGCTATGAATTCCTTAGGTGTTCTAGATTCTCTAGATCTCCTATATACTATGAGTTCTATTGATTCTGTAGATATACTAGGTTCTTTGGATTCCTTAATTTGTTTGAGTGTTTTAAATTTTTTCCAATTTTTTGTATATTTTGGATATTTTATTTTTGGATTCTATAAGCTTTTTAGATTCTTTCAATACTTTAGGTACATACAACAGATTTTTTACATTCCCAAAAAAATCTAGTCCCTCTCTATCCTCTAGGTTGTGTAGACACTCCGTGGGTGTCTCAATATTCCTTAGATTCTTTCTGCACACCCTATCGGTACTGCCGATTCCGGGACACCATCCATTTCATAGGTTCCATTGCTTCCACAGATTCATAGGTTTTATGAGTTCCGTAGGATCCGCAGAAATCTCACATTTCATGCATCCCGCATGCTATATTGTTGTGAAGATTTACTTGGTTTGGACGATGTTTAATTTTTGTATGCATGTAATTGTTTATTTAATTGGTAAAGAAATTTTGCATTCTAGAATAAGGAACGTCCGGAAATTATTTGCGTAATATTTGAGAAGTTTATCTCGTGTTTTTCTCCGGTCGTAGATAAGAGTGGCGCTTATCGCTAAAAGTTAATTAATTTTGTAAACAGAAGTGGAAGTTAAAAATCACCGAAACCTTATCTGTATCTCAAATGGGAGTGGGAGTATCCATCGTCAAGTCTAGTTTTCAATGAAAAAGGTTTTCAGGAACTTTTAGGGAGAGGGATTTCAGAGTGGTACAATTTCGGTTATTGCCACCCAACCCAAACAGTTGATATTTAAGACTAATTTATTTATTCAAACGCAAGTTTTAAGAGCATCATTCAGTATCTGCTCAACTTTGTCCCTCCGCTTCGCCACGACGTCGTCGACGCATTCGATGCTCCGTTGTTTCGCCGAAATCGAGTCAAAATGTGCCGACTTATGTACGTCGAGTGCGTTCACGAGGACTACCTTCAGCGGGAACACATCGGTAACCATAAGCTTCTTATAGCAGGAAACCATCTGAAGTGCCGGTTTATGGGCGCACTTATTCAAGGCGTCCAGAAAACCATCCCCTCTATTCATCGCCTCACTGACCGTGGTCCGAACCGACCGCGAATTATTGTAAATAACACCGAGGGCTTGATCTAGACAAGCTTGCAATTGTTCCTCCCCTTCTACGACCGTCTTCTCCACGAGGTGCCTCGCGTTGCTTTTGCACGTGGAATTTTCCGCTGGCGTCGTCGATAACTCTTCAAGTAAGTTAATGGTTGACTGCGTACTATGCAAAAGTTGTTAAACTTACTTAATAAGGTCAACTCCTCGACGAGCAGTAAATAATTCATCGCCTGAACTACCATGTGCTGTATATCGATTACGGACGACGTATCTGTTACGCCACCTTCCTCATTAACGAGCACTCTGATTGCTTGGAAGACTTCATCGAGGCATTTTAATACGTTCGCTTGATCCTCTTTTGAAGGTATCGCAGGATCTAAAAGCACACCCTACAAAAAATTGTTAGTAGCATACGTTGAATTGACACGAACTTACGTTGCGGAGGAACGCGAATAGGAACACCGTTACAAGCTTCATTTTGATTGAAATTTGTTACTGTCAGGGTCTCTTTTATTGATGAGTTAAGGTAACCTTGTTTAGAATTGCTTGCTGTGTTAATTTATCTACGTGATTTTAGCGAGGTTAACTAGACAACGTTTTTAGGAAACCTCAACGTAGCTCTTTTATCCTTTTGCAGCTGCTGTGAACCTTGAAAATTAGCCAAAAAATCTCTTTAGATACGAAAGAATCACCGTTGCTGCAATTAACAGTTCTTTTAGTAGTTATTCAAAAGAGCCACATACAGCAACTATCATCAGATCATTGTCAGAAACAAACCTTGGTCTCGTAAGTGTTTTCTCGGCTTGGGGAAAATGTCTGCACATTTTCCCAATCGACTATTTTCCCAATCTGGCCTGTACTCAGTTTTAAAAGCCCCAAGGGTCAAATTAGCCATGACACCCTTAGACTATCTGAGTAAAGAAAAACGTTTTCCATACAGTCCTCATTATCACCATTAGACCATTTGTGTATACTCGTATAAATAAACTTGAAACAAATACAGCAAAAGAACACTTGAGTCACCGAAGATTTAATCAGGTCTTCCTTGGGTGAGGATAAACAAAATAGTGAAAACAGAAATGGAAAATTCGAAACCGTTCGGGAGTTATCTTGTCCACAGACGGACTGACGGACGGACAAAAAGTTCAAAATCATGAACTCGCTAGGAGCTCGTTAATAAACTCTTCGTGACCCCCCCATGGTACGTTTGGTGGCGTCTTACAGAAAACTGTTATGGCAGTGGTGAGGTAGAGAGTTTTGGGGGATAATGCAATACTGGAAAGTCTGGGCAGCACCTCCAGCTATAACCCCCATTAAGGAAAATTCTATGTCGCTTTCTCTACATTATCATTATCATCAGGAAATTTGTATGCTTATACACTGTGTTCAAAATAAGGAAGTCTATCAAGGAGATCCCAGAAACCATAGAAGGTACGGTCATTGACAAAAGTAATGATCGCCTAATGGGTAAACTCTGCAACCAATATGCCTATCACATCGTCGGTTTCTTCAAGGAGGAGATACCTTAGGTTGTTGATTCGCAATCCCAAGTTGCACAATATATTGAAATGTTTGTTGCGTATGGTTTCAGGATTTACCTATTCCACGATCATTACTTTTGTCAATGACTGTACAATAACGATTAGAGAAAAGATGCGCAATTAAAGAAAACCAGAAGATTCCGATTACTTCCGAAGGTATGCCAGAAAAACCGAAATTTGCCGATATCGTTTTAGTTTTTTTTTTAATGTTATTTGAACAGAATAAAAAAAACACTCTCTCATTGCCACTTATTGAGTTCTACCAGACACCATGGAGTATGGAACGCCGTTTTACTTTTTAATGGCAACCGTATTTAAAAATTTAGAAGAATGAATTATGAACAAATAAAAATATCTTAGAGATATTTTTAATTAATTACAAATATCTTAGATATTTTTAATTGCACTTTTTGCTTCTAGGTTATTTAAATTATCTCTGAGATATTTTTAATTCGTGTATACATAAACGGGAAAAAATATAATTTCGGTTTTATCGATATCTTAGAGATATTTTTAAATAATTAAAAATATCGCATAGATATTTTAAATTCAAATTAGGAAGAAACCGTATTAACTTATTTAAAAATATCTAAGATATTTTTAAATCATTTTGTTGTCAAATTTTAGATATTAGTAAATGATCAATAATATCTTAAAGATATTTTTAATTGTGTCAATTCAATACTGTGTAACACGATTACAATAAATACGCTACATTGAAAAATATATAAGATATTTTTAATTGAATTAATATATTTTCCAATATCTAAGATATTGATAAATGCACGATTTAAAAATATCATAGAGATATTTTAAAATAAGTTAAGCTTTGAGGATATCAATAAAGTGAGGTTTATTCTTTATATGAATTTAAAATATCTATGAGATATTTTTAATTATTTTTAATTATTTAAAAATATCTCTCAGATATCGATAAAAACGAAATTATTTTTTTTCTCGTTTATGTATACACGAATTTAAAATATCTCAGAGATATTTTAAATAACCTAGATGAAAAAACTGCAATTAAAAATATCTAAGATATTTGTAATTATTTAAAAATATCTCTAAGATATTTTTATTTGTTTAAAATTTATTCTTCTAAATTCTTAAACTCGATTATCATTCAAAAGTAAAACGACTTTTCATATTAAAATGCCTAATTTTTATTTATAATATCTTAGATATTTTAAAATACACCTCATTTGAAAATATCTTAGATATTTATAAATGTTATTTCAAATATCTAAGATATAGGAAATTGGCGCCACCTAGTGAGAAGTTCGGTTTTAATTATATTAAGACATCTGGCAACATTGTAATTAGTTTGTTTTCTAACCTCTGTGAAGTTTTCATTTCTGATTATTAATTTACGTGTATTGATTGGTAGATTTTCATCGGTTTTGCCAAGCAGTGTTAACCACACTTTTCGCATTTCACCTTTATTTAAGGAAACTAAAAGAATATAAATTTTGATTTATAATGTATCAGTGCTGAATTTAACTAACCTATGGAATGTAAATTTTTTATTGATCACAGGAAATTTTCTGTTGTTTTTACAACCATTTATAGCACAACTTGCTATTGCTAGTATCTAATCTAATATATACCAAAACGATTCTCAAAAAATGTTTAATCACTAGGTATTTACAATTAAATTACACTAAAACGTTCTTAAATGTTCTTGCACCGTTAACGCGATCCTGTAAAAATGTACAGAAAATGAGAAATACTGAGTACAACACTCAAGCAAAAATAACACGCACAAAAAGTCATAAGTTTCTATAAACCAATAATAAAAATAACAGAATTGGCACAATTTCCACCAAAACAAACAATAACACACATCAGCTGATCGACGTACCCAATACAAGAAATTTGCGAGGTTGTCAAACTTATTTTATAACTATTTCGTAAACGTTGCTGCTAGATGGCGGTAATTTACAATATCTTAGATATTTTTAAATAAACTTTAATTTAAAATATCTAAGATATTTTTAATTGAGTCTATATATATTTGAATATCTAAGATATTGATAAATACACAATTTAAAAATATCTTAGAGATATTTTTAAATAAGTTAATGAGGTTTCTTCCTTATTTGAATTTAAAATATCTATGAGATATTTTTAATTATTTAAAAATATCTCTAAGATATCGATAAAACCGAAATTATATTTTTTCTCGTTTATGTATACCCGAATTAAAAATATCTCAGAGATAATTTAAATAACCTAGAAGCAAAAAGTGCAATTAAAAATATCTAAGATATTTGTAATTAATTAAAAATATCTCTAAGATATTTTTATTTGTTCATAGTTCATTCTTCTAAATTCTTAAATACGGTTGCCATTAAAAAGTAAAACGGCGTTCCATAATGGAGAGAATTTTTGGTTTCGTAAAAAAGTACATACTGTATTGAATAGGATATTTTTATTTCGAATACGATATGATATATGGCACACAAAATAAACAAAATTTGGAAACTGTTGGTTTCAACAATACGTTGCGCCCGCGCACAACACCTGAATCGTGTGAGAATGCCTATCGAACAAATTTCTTGGAAAATGGAAAGTTTCGCTCATAGGTATTCTCTCACGATTAGGGCGTTGCGCGCGGTAGCACCATCCTGTTGAAACCTACGATCTTTGTACTTTGTGTATCCCGTATATCGTTGTATTGAATTCTGTGTCATACTCATATAGTGCTCAAAAAGGGGCAATGGGAAAGTGTTTTTTTTTCTATTATTGTATCTGTTCAAATAACTAAAGAAAAAATGAAAACGAAATCGGCAAATTTCGGTTCTTTTGGCATATCTTCGGAAGTGATCGGAATTTTCTGGTATTCTGGCATGACAATAACTTTTATAATTGCTCATCATTTCTATAATTCTTTATGTTTGAGTGGGCGGGGTTTCAGCCAAGGCTGCTCTACCAACCCGAGCCAATATACATTTACAAATTACTCGTATTCGAACCAGGGACTAGGGGATTGGGGGGTATGGAATACCCCCAAGCACACGTGGAGTCCATTCGTACAAATATACAAAGGTAATCAAATCTTTGTATGCTGGGGGGTATTCCGTATCCCCCAGACTACCCGGCGCTACGTTGTTGCACAAAAAATTTCGTGTTGGCATACTTCAGAGGGAGCGAGATTTTTCTCTCTTTTTTCAAAAAACTAATCATCAGAGTATGAGTACTTTCGTAGACAGTCAGTACCGGGGGGCTTGGCGGGTATGGAATACTCTCCAGCACACGTAGAGTTCATTCGTACTAATACTTATACAAAGAATTGAAGGTAAGAAAATGTAATCAAATCTTCGTGTACTGGGGGGTATTCCATACCCCCCAAACCCCCCGGTGGTAAGTTGTTCCACACTAGACTTCGTGTTGGCATACTTCAAGGGAAGAGAGATTTTTCTGTCTTTTTTTCAAAAAACTAATCATCAGAGTATGAGTACTTTCGTAGAAAATCAGTACCGGGGGGCTTGGGGGGTATAGAATACCCTCCAGCTCACGTAGAGTCCATTCGTAGAAATATGCAAACAATTGAGGGTAACAAAATGTAATCAAATCTTCGTATACTGGGGGGTATTGATACTGGGGGGTATTCCATACCCCCCAAACCCCCCGGTGGTACGTTGTTCCAAACAAGATTTCGTGTTGGCATACTTCAGGGGAAGCGAGATTTTTCTGTCTTTTTTTCAAAAAACTAATCATCAGGGTGTGAGTACCTTCGTAGAAAATCAGTACCGGGGAGCTTGGGGGGTATAGAATACCCTCCAGCACACGTAGAGTCCATTCGTAGAAATATACAAACAATTGAGGGTAACAAAATGTAATCAAATCTTAGTATACTGGGGGGTATTCCATACCCCCCAAACCCTCCGGTGGTACGTTGTTCCACACAAGATTTCGTGTTGGCATACTTCAGAGGGAGCGAGATTTTTCTCTCTTTTTTCAAAAAACTAATCATCAGAGTCTGAGTACTTTCGTAGAAAATCAGTACCGGGGGGGCTTGGGGTGTATGGAATACCCTCCAGCACACGTGGAGTCCATTCGTACAAATATACAAAGAATTGAAGGTAAGAAAAGGTAATCAAATCTTCGTATGTGGGGGGGTTTCCGAATACCCCACATCAAAAGCTTCGTATAAGTATACCAAGAATTGAAAGTAAGAAAGAGTAGCAAATCTTCGTGTGCTGGTGGGGGGGGGGGGGGTATTCTGTACCCCTCACCCCCGCTACGTTGTTCCATAAAAAATTTAGTGTTAGCACCATACTCCACAGGAGAAGACATTTCTCTGTCCTTTTTCGAAAACTAATTATGAGAGTCTGAACACTTTTGTGGGAAACGTAGTACCGGCGTGTCCGGGAGGTATGGAATAACCCCCAGGTTGGAAGTATGAGACATTTAACTTGTGGAACCCCAAGAACCTGATAGCATCCCTGGGTCACTGTGATCTTGATCCGTAGCGCTTTTATCCTGAAAGTGTAAGAATCTAAGAGACATCGAGACCATAATTCCCTGAGAAAGTGCCACACAAGCTGCCGACCAGCCTGGCCTCTTGAGATCCAGAAGACCTTGGGACCCCTATTCCCCATGTCTAAGAAATTCAATTCCTGAAAATCCTAAAGATTCTGGCGTCCTGAGATCGCGGGATTTTGAGACCCCAATACTCCGTGACACTACAACATGCTGCGGTCCAAGACCCAAAAATCCTAATATACTGAAACCCACGACCTATTATGTCCTGAGGTCCTAAAAGATTCTGGCATATCGGGATCCTGTGGCAGTGGACAGCACAGTCTTAACACTTTGTGTGCCTGAAGCACTGAGAGTTGATATTCCAAGGTATTGAAGTCCTTATATTCCATATGACCCTCAGGTAGTTTTCTCACATTGGTGGAAGGCTCATGTCAGAGTTGTTAATTTTATGGATGAACATAGTTATTGCTTACACGGTTTCGAACGTTGTTGAATTGTTCTTTGGCCGAGCAATGAATTTTTCTTAAACAGTCATTTACGATGCAATCAAAGTAAGCGAATTCTACTCGATGCCCTCGAAGAGAAACAGTTATATCGCATATCCTTAAATCGTCACATAAGCTATAAGACAGTACGACGCCAATCACATCTACTTCGGATTGCATAAAATTGCAATATTTAGATTTACTTCCCCCCGGATATTGGGGGAGATATAAAATTTTCGAATTGGTCCATAAAGTGAACGACAGTTATCAAATAATTTCAGACAATAAAACTCGGAGATTTATTCGAGACATCTCCAAGTATCATCGCCATAAACTCATCTTAAAAATTTAAACGCCACTTTCGGGCAATAAATTCACTTTGCCTAACATATAAGTTTCTTTTCCAGCACACTCGCCACACATACCGAAGATTATTTGAGAAAAAAATGTTAATTTTAATCAGGTAGCGTCTAGGGTAGCGTCAACTCCTCCTCGACGGCGGTGAATCTATTCGTTTAAATGGAAGGTCTCGAGATCCTCCTATCTCAATGTTTCTAGGTATCCAGGACAAGACTGAATTTCAACATCACAGCATCTTAAGGTCCCTGGTCCGTCGGAGGTTTCTGTATCTTGAGATGGCGTTTCCAATTCTTAAGATACAAAGGCATAAAGGTCTTAGGCCCACCGCGCTTAGGGTTCTCAGAGTTACCATATACCTCAGGATCTTACGAGCACAGGAACCATGACCTTTAGGTGACTGTCCTCTAAGCCAGAGAACTTGATGAGAC
This sequence comes from Photinus pyralis, assembly GCF_008802855.1. Lineage (NCBI taxonomy): Eukaryota > Metazoa > Arthropoda > Insecta > Coleoptera > Lampyridae > Photinus > Photinus pyralis. The sequence goes on along the minus strand of NW_022170878.1, from coordinate 3,593,701 downwards.
GTGATGGCCTTAAGAATCCTAAGGGTCAAGGTTTTACAGCTTCAGGATCCTAGGATCTAGTGACCCCAGCTTTCGTGTGTTTCAGATGTTTCATCCACTTACGTCCTAAGAGCGTCGATACATAATGGTTCCTTATCTTAAAAGATCTCAGGGCTCCAGAGTTTCCCAGACTCAGTTTTTATTTATTGCGTGATAAGAGGATCGCAAATTTTAATGATGTCGAGGTCACATGGGTTCACAATTCCAGTATCATGGGATTTAAGGATTCCTGTTTCTCAGGATGTCAGGATTGCAAGATTCTAAAACTTCAGGATCGCCTAGACTGGAGGCTTTTGGTTTTCAGACTATCGGTGTCGCAGTGTCAACCGCTCGCCAAGTATTCTAAAGCATTATACGGTTCCTGTCACAAAGCACAGATGTCATTCCATTGCCGAACGAGCCCACGCCAAGATCGGCAGAAATCAACCGCTCTCCCAAAATTCTAGAGCGTGCTATAATACAGTTCTGATCACAAAACCCAGATTTCATAGTAATGCCGAGCGAGCCGAAAGCGAGATCAGCATAAATCCACCACTCGCCCAAAATTCTGAAGCATCATACGGTTCCGGTTACAAAACACAGATATCATTCCAATGCCGAGCGAGCCAAAGCCGAGATCGGCAGAAATCAACCGCTCACCCGAAATTCTAGAGCGTGCTATACAGTTCTGATCGCAAAACACAGATTTCATGCTAATGCCGAGCGAGCCGAAGGCGGGATCGGGATAAATCCAACACTCGCCCAAAATTCTGAAGCATTATTCGGTTCCGGTCACAAAACACAGATGTCATTCCAATGCCGAACGAGCCAAAGCCGAGATCTGCATAAATCAACCGCTCACCTGAAATTCTAGAGCGTGCTATACAGTTCTGATCACAAAACACATATTTCACGCTAAAGCCGAGCGAGCCGAAGGCGAGATCGGGATAAATCCAACACTCGCCCAAAATTCTGAAGCATTATTCGGTTCAGGTCACAAAACACAGATGTCATTCCAATGCCGAACGAGCCAAAGACGGGGTCGTTATAAATCAACCGCTCACCCGAAATTCTAGAGCGTGCTATACAGTTCTGATCGCAAATCACAGATTTCATGCTAATGCCGAGCGAGCCGAAGGCGAGATCGGCATAGATCCAACACTGGCTCAAAATTCTGAAGCATTATTCGGTTCCGGTCACAAAACACAGATGTCATTCCAATGCCGAGCGAGCCAAAGCCGAGATCGGCATAAATCAACCGCTCACCCGAAATTCTAAAGCGTGCTATACAGTTCTGATCACAAAACACATATTCCACGCTAATGCCGAGCGAGCCGAAGGCGAGATCGGGATAAATCCAACACTCGCCCAAAATTCTGAAGCATTATTCGGTTCCGGTCACAAAACACAGATGTCATTCCAATGCCGAACGAGCCAAAGACGAGGTCGTCATAAATCAACCGCTCACCCGAAATTCTAGAGCGTGCTATACAGTTCTGATCACAAAACACAGATTCCATACTAATGCCGAGCGAGCCGAAGGCGAGATCGGCATAGATCCAACACTGGCTCAAAATTCTGAAGCATTATTCGGTTCCGGTCACAAAACACAGATGTCATTCCAATGCCGAACGAGCCAAAGCCGAGATCGGCATAAATCAACCGCCGCTCACCCGAAATTCTAGAGCGTGCTATACAGTTCTGATCACAAAACACATATTCCACGCTAATGCCGAGCGAGCCGAAGGCGAGATCGGGATAAATCCAACACTCGCCCAAAATTCTGAAGCATTATTCGGTTCCGGTCACAAAACACAAATGTCATTCCAATGCCGAGCGAGCCAAAGCCGAGATCGGCATAAATCAACCGCTCACCCGAAATTCTAGAGCGTGCTTATACAGTTCTGATCGCAAATCACAGATTTCATGCTAATGCCGAGCGAGCCGAAGGCGAGATCGGCATAGATCCAACACTGCTCAAAATTCTGAAGCATTATTCGGTTCCGGTCACAAAACACAGATGTCATTCCAATGCCGAGCGAGCCAAAGCCGAGATCGGCATAAATCAACCGCTCACCCGAAATTCTAAAGCGTGCTATACAGTTCTGATCACAAAACACATATTCCACGCTAATGCCGAGCGAGCCGAAGGCGAGATCGGGATAAATCCAACACTCGCCCAAAATTCTGAAGCATTATTCGGTTCCGGTCACAAAACACAAATGTCATTCCAATGCCGAGCGAGCCAAAGCCGAGATCGGCATAAATCAACCGCTCACCCGAAATTCTAGAGCGTGCTTATACAGTTCTGATCGCAAATCACAGATTTCATGCTAATGCCGAGCGAGCCGAAGGCGAGATCGGCATAGATCCAACACTGCCTCAAAATTCTGAAGCATTATTCGGTTCCGGTCACAAAACACAGATGTCATTCCAATGCCGAACGAGCCAAAGCCGAGATCGGCATAAATCAACCGCTCACCCGAAATTCTAGAGCGTGCTTATACAGTTCTGATCGCAAATCACAGATTTCATGCTAATGCCGAGCGAGCCGAAGGCGAGATCGGCATAGATCCAACACTGGCTCAAAATTCTGAAGCATTATTCGGTTCCGGTCACAAAACACAGATGTCATTCCAATGCCGAGCGAGCCAAAGCCGAGATCGGCATAAATCAACCGCTCACCCGAAATTCTAGAGCGTGCTATACAGTTCTGATCGCAAAACACAGATTTCATGGTAATGCCGAGCGAGCCGAAGGCGAGATCGGGATAAATCCACCACTCTCCCAAAATTCTGAAGCATTATTCGGTTCCGGTCACAAAACACAGATGCCATTCCAATGCCGAACGAGCCAAAGACGAGGTCGAGCATTTATCAACCGCTCACCCGAAATTCTAGAGCGTGCTATACAGTTCTGATCACAAAATACAGACTTCATGCTAATGCCGAGCGAGCCGAAGGCGAGATCGGGATAAATCCACCACTCTCCCAAAATTCTGAAGCATTATACGGTTCCGATCACAAAACACAGCTGTCATTGCAATGCCGAGCGAGCCAAAGCCAAGATCTACAGGTATCAACCGCTCTCCCGAAATTCTAGAGCGTGAATGTATGAGACTATGAGTCTCAAGCTCCTTCATGCCCAAGATTCCTCTCAGTGGTTTACAGTTTAAAAGTTTCAGGGCCTCGGTGTTGCCGGATCGCTTTACTTCAAGGATTATAAACCTCCGCTTAGTATCTCGTGGTTCTGAGGTATCTGAAATATGCACTACGGGTCAAATACTAATATCTCTCATCCTCTAAGGGTCTTAGAAGTAGGATTTCAACAAACCTTAGTGTTTCGAGGCATTTAGTCTTAAGGTACAAGTGCGGTAAATCCCCCCCCCATTCACCGAAAGTTTACATGCCATACGAGAGTATGTATCGCGACTTTACTCATACGATGGCACGCCATCGGCATATTTCGACGGTACCAACCTATAAGGGAATGTCATTGCGTTTGAGTGCGATCGTAGACATTAAGCTCCCTTCCAGCAACAACAATTTTTAACACCAGAATTGCCTTACTGCAATTCTTTTTCATTTCCCCTCTCAATTAAGACAGTATTTTACGCCGTAGTGCGTTAGATAAAACGTAATTAGGGTGTAAATGTCCGTATCGGGGTAAAATCTAGCAACATTGAATATTTCAAAAAGCCATGCTGTCGCGTTAAAGGATGCCTTCCAAAGAAAATCTATTGTATACCTCCTAGGGATTTTTATTTCCGTTTTTTTTTTAATTAAATATAAAACGGCAATATTTTACATTCACAGGGATGAATATAAACCTTTTTAATCATAATAAAATCTTCCCCGCTTAATTTGCGAGACAAAGAGAGGTGGAATGTAAAATCGAGTTTGACATGTTCATACGAGAAAATCTCAAGTCTCGATTGCATTTTTCGCAGATGTTTCGACCGTTTGGGGGAGAAAAGCGAATTACAAATCGAAAGCGATCGTAATTTTCATATTTTAGCGCGACGGGGAACAATGTTAATAACACTACTACGACCAGACACGGTAATCTGCTTAATTCGCTAGTAAATTCCAGGAATAAGAATGGTTGAAGGAACCTTAATTGCGCTCTCGCCAGAGAAATTGGGATGAGGTTATGCACGATGAAGAAATTAGCCAATTACCGTCGTCGGCGCATCCCTGCATCTGCTTTCTTTTTGAAGGTTTAATTACTTACAATCGGAACATGCCGGTGTATCAGGATTCTACTCACAAAACTTAATGGTTTAATAACCCCGCGCTACGCATCCTTCCATAATTTATTAAGATGCAAATTAGGCAATATGACAGTTTCTGGCGGAGGGATAAACATCTAAAGCTCGGATGTATGAAAGTGTAATTTAACTGCGCGAATACGGCACAGTTTGTAGTAGTTGTTGTTTGAAACTGAATTTAAACAATAGTGGATATAAACTTTTGCACAGCTGCGTAATTGCCAATCACTAATTTAATTTCGCTAAGTACATTTTTAGGTGAATTGCTTTAATCGCCAATACCAGTTACACAATTCTCGTTATATCAGCTTAACGTTAATCAGCAAATTTATTTCAGGTGGTCGATTCTCTAGAACATTCTTGTTAGCTTTCGAAGTAGTTGTCAAGTACTTTATTTTGTGGCAAAATCAGCCAGTGGCACCCAACAGTTGGAGATCAATCAGAGGTTCAATTAAGCTTCCAACAAGTAAAAGCGCGCCGAGAGAGCCAACAGAAGAGAAACACCAGAACTAATGAAACCGAACAAAAAGCTGTTTACTTAATCAATTTATTGGTGCTCGAGAAAGCCCATTAATCAAGAGTTATTAGGAGTTATGAATTACAAAAGGCGACAATGGCGTATCACCGACTAACTCTTTTATTGTTGGCAAAGAAAACAAAATCCGCAACTCGTCATCGTTCCACTCGCTTCTCGATTATAAAGAAACTTGGGTTTATAATTAATGAGAATGCTTATAATCGCGGAAGTCCTCCTACAAATGGATTTGATTGCGAAATTAAGCCACGTAGATGTTAGTTTCTAACTTCTGCGTTTCTTCCAATAACAGTTTTCGATGATTTATGCGCATTTTCGTCATTAATTTAAATGATTGGTTGGTTCGAAGTTTGAGATGCACAAACAGACCGAAAGGGATTAAAGTGGCGTCTTTAACACTTCTCATATTTTTGTTATTGATAGCCTTCCGGGAAAACTATGATGGCATTAAAATATAACAAGAATTTTCCAAGACTTTATTCATTTCGGGTCTGGAACAATGGTAGCGTTAAAAATTGGAAATTGCAGGATTTAGAGATTTTGAGATTTTGAAGTGGCGGATAATGAGATTTTGCAATCACACGATGTTGTTTGACTTTCATATTTAAAGCTTCAATATTTCCGTATTAATATTTAGATCTCGGAAACCAAGCAATGAAATGACATTCATTCATTACCGTATAGGTTGGTACCGTCGAAGTATCCCGATGGTACACAATCGTATGAGTTAGTATAGCCACGATATTATAAAACGATATCCATAAACCCTGAAGCCTTGATACCTTTAGTAGATTAAATCTTAAATATTGCAGCCCTGATACCTCAAAAAACTTCAAAACCTTGATCCAAATCTTCTGATCTTCTATGCATATAAATTTCGCAAACTGACCCTGAGGGCCTTTCTCATCTGGTATTACTCTAAAATCCTATTGCTTTGAAATTGAGACACTAAGAACAAGCGTTAACTTTTCCGGGACTTTGAAAACCCAACATCTTGCGACCTTGGCCGCATACGATCCTGTAGATTTTTTGGATCTAGAACTGAAACTTAAAGAACAACGGTAAAGATGAGATATGTAGAGAGGCCGAAAGTGAGGATGCAACGCAAGGAAACGGAAAAGAACACAACGGTACAGAAAGAGACGAAATATAATTGATCGGAAAATACCGGAAAGGAATTGAAGGAAATAGAAGAAACGGAAAGGTGAGGAAAAGAATAAAAAGAACCATAAGAGAATGGAAAGGACTGAAAAACAAGGAACGAAACGAAACGTAACCTGAAGGAAAGCAAAGAAGGGCCAAAGAACGGAAAGAAAGAAAATGAAACGAAATAGAATGGAACGGAATGAATCGGATTGTAACGAAAAGAGGTGGAAAGCAATAGAAAGTAGTTCGAAAGACACAAAGAAGACGGAAAAAATCCGGAGGAAGAAACCGGGCAGAGGGATGGAAAGAGGAGGAAAAAAATACTGAAACAGGAATAAATAACAAAAAGAAGAATGGAAACACACTGGAAGAAACGGAATCAAAAAGAAAAAGAACGAACGGAGTAGAAAGAAACGGGAATAAACGAAGTAGAAAACGGCGAGAAAGACACAAAGAAGACGGAAAAAGAACCGGAGGGAGAAACCGGACAGAGGGATGAAAAGAGGATGAAAAAATACTGGAAGAGGAATAAAGAACAAAAAGAACAATGAAAACAACACTGGCAGAAACGGAATAAAAAAGAAAAGGTACGAACGGAGTAGAAAGAAACGGGAGTAAACGAAGTAGAAAAAGCCGAAAAAGACATCAAGAAGACGGAAAAAGAACCGGAGGGAGAAACCGGACAGAGGGATGAAAAGAGGATGAAAAAATACTGGAAGAGGAATAAAGAACAAAAAGAACAATGAAAACAACACTGGCAGAAACGGAATAAAAAAGAAAAGGTACGAACGGAGTAGAAAGAAACGGGAGTAAACGAAGTAGAAAAAGCCGAAAAAGACATCAAGAAGACGGAAAAAGAACCGGAGGGAGAAACCGGACAGAGGGATGAAAAGAGGATGAAAAAATACTGGAAGAGGAATAAAGAACAAAAAGAACAATGAAAACAACACTGGCAGAAACGGAATAAAAAAGAAAAGGTACGAACGGAGTAGAAAGAAACGGGAGTAAACGAAGTAGAAAAAGCCGAAAAAGACATCAAGAAGACGGAAAAAGAACCGGAGGGAGAAACCGGACAGAGGGATGAAAAGTGGAAGAACAAATACTGGAAGAGGAATAAAGAACAAAAAGAAGAATGGAAACAAACTGGAAGAACCGGAATCAAAAAGAAAAGGAACGAGTGGATTAGAAAGAAACGGGAGCTAACGAAGTCGAAAAAGTCGAAAAAGACACAAAGAAGGCGGAAAAAGAACCGGGGGAGAAACCGGGCAGACGGATGAAAAGAGGATGAAAAAATGCTGGAAGAGGAATAAAGAACAAAAAGAAGAAGAACGAATGGAGTAGAAAGAAACGGGAGCAAACGAAGTCGGAAAAGCCGAAAAAGACACAAAGAAGGCGGAAAAAGAACCGGGGGAGAAACCAGACGGAGGGATGAAAAGAGGATGAACAAATACTGGAAGAGGAATAAAGAACAAAAAGAAGAATGAAAACAAACTGGAAGAATCGGAATCAAAAAGAAAAGAAACGAACGGGATAGAAAGAAACGGGAGTAAATGAAGTAGAAAAAGCCGAAAAAGACACAAAGAAGACGGAAAAAGAACCGGAGGTAGACACCGGACAGAGGGATGAAAAGAGGATGAAAAAATACTGGAAGATGAATAAAGAACAAAAAGAAGAATGAAAACATACTGGAAGAAACGGAATCAAAAAGAAAAGGAACGAACGGAGTAGAAAGAAACGGGAGTAAACGAAGTAGAAAAAGTCGAAAGAGACACAAAGAAGACGGAAAAAGAACCGGAGGGAGAAACCGGACAGAGCAGAGGGATGAAAAGAGGATGAAAAATACTGAAAGAGGAATAAATAATAAAAAGAAGAATGGAAACGAACTGGAAGAATCGGAATCAAAAAGGAAAGGAATGAAAGAACGGAGTAGAAAGAAACGGGAGCAAACGAAGTAGAATGGAACAGAAAGGAACAAAAATTACCGGGAAGGACTACAGATGAATAAATGAAACCGGTAGGAATTGAAGAGAATGGATGACTATGAAAGAGAAGAATAGAAGGGAACCGGAAGGAACCAGAAAAGGTGAGAAAAGGGCGTAAAAGAAGGGAACGGAACTGAATCGACGCGGGAGTGATCGTGATGGTACTCCGTCATTGATCGGATTGGAAAAGAAAGGAACGAAAAGAAACGGAAGGTAATGAAAGAGAGATGAAAGTAAACGGGAAAGGAGCGAAAGAAAACGAAAGGAATCGTTTGGGAAAAAAAGTAAGTGACGCATAGCAAAAAAATAAGCTGCAAGAAACAGGAAAAAAGAGAAACAGAAGGACGCTACGAAAAGGAAAGAAGTGAATCTTAAGAAACGTAATGAAAAGTGAACAGAACAGAAGGAAACGCAGAAGAAAGGTCAAGGAAGGTGTGGAGTAAGAAAAGCAGAAAAGGAAAGAAAGGTAAAGGAACGCAAAACAAATAACGGGATGAAATTAGAAAAATAATAATGGAGCAGTAGATCTGATTGGAAAAGAAAAGAACGGAAAGAAATGAGTGTAAAAGAAAGAAATCAAGAAAATGTACGAGAAACAGAGATGAGAGTAGAAGGATAGGCACAAGAAAGAACTGAAACGAAAAGATTAGATGTACAAGTCCGAAGCAGAGTCAGTTCAAGGTCGCTCTTGCGGTGACCTTGAAAAGTTGATAAAAGTAAAGGTCGCGTGCTACATGTGATCCTGGAAAATAGGTAAAGGCGTCTAGTTTATGTTCAAGGTCATCAAAGTTCAACGATCTCATTTTTATCGTATCTTAGTTCATTTTCAAGGTCAATGGTCTAATTTTTTGTGCCATATTTTATTTTCAAGGTTTTCCAAACCCAATGACCTCCATTTCTTTAGGGTGTCATATTGTACTTCAAGACAATCAGAGGTCAAGGACCCCATTTTTGGATTCTTGGTCATTTTCAAGGTCAACAGAGGTCAAGAAGAAAGAAAGTAAATGAAACGGAATAGAATAGAACGGAATAAATCGGATTGAAACGAAAAGAGGTAGAAAGAAATGGAAAGTAGCGGAGAAAGACACAAAGAAGACGGAAAAAGGACCGGAGAGAGAAACCGGACACAAGGATGAAAAGAGGAATGAAACAAATTACCGAAGGAGAAATAAAGAACGAAAAGAAGAATGGAAACAAACTGGAGGAACCAGAAACAAAAAATAAAGGTAAGGTAAGGAGTGGAACGAAACGAGAGAGAACGAAATAGAATGGAGCAGAAAGGAACAAAAGTGAACGGGGAGAAATAGAGATGGATAAATGAAACCGGTAGGAACTGAAGAGAATGGGCGAATGAAAACACGAAGGCAAAGTGTTAAAAAGGAAGGGAACCGGAAAGAACCAGAAAAGGTGAGAAAAGGAGAGAAAGAAACATATCAACATCTAATCGACGCAGAATCGAACAGAAAGGATCGTGATGGTACTACGTTATGTATCGGATTGGAAAGGAAAGGAACGAAAAGCAACGGAGGATAATGAAAGAAAGATGGAAATCATCGGAAAAGGAGCAAAAAGAAACGGAAAGGATGGGAAATGAAAGAAATCGAAGAAAATGAAGAGTATGAAAGCGGAATCGTTTTGAAAGGAAAGGTAAGTGACGCAGAGAAAAGAAAAAGAGCTGCAGGAACCAAGAAAGAAGAGAAACGGAAAGGAAAGGAGTGGAACGTAAGAAACGTAATGAAAACTGAACAGACAGGAGAAAAGAAAAGAAGAAAATTGAAAGGAGGTGTGGAGTAGGAGAGGCAGAAAAAGAAAGAAAGGTACAAAAACGCAAAACAAACGACGGAATAAAATTAGAAAAATAATAATGGAGCAGTAGATCTGATTGGAAAAGAAAAAAAACGGAAAGAAATTAGTGTAAAGAAAGAAATCAAAGGAGGGTAGCGACAAACAGAAAGAACAGTAAAAGGATAGTCACAAAAACGAATGGAAACGAAAAGAGTAGATGTACAAGGCCGAAGCTGAGTCAGTTCAAGGTGGCTCTTGCGGTGGCCTTGAAAAGTTGGTCAAGTTAAAAGTCGCGTGCTACTTGTGGCCCTGGAAAATAGGTGACGCTCAAGGGCGGTGGGACTTAAAGTCACTAGATATAGAAAGTACCGCAATCATCCGCCATTTTTGGGCAAATTTGCTGCCAACTTAAAAAAATTGACAAATAAAATCTGAATAGCTGTAACATTTTATAACCTAACTTCATAGTACTGTCATGTTTTATAAAAATATATACAGATATCTCCAAACGGGCGGAACAATCCCTAACATTAAAGGTACTAGAATCTGGTAACTTCCGCCATTTTTGGGCAAAAATCATGCGTTCTCTCTCTAACACACGAGCCCAATGGATTGCGGTACTTTCTATATTTAGTGACTTTAGTGGGACTCAGAGACTTTGAAACCATGCGATCCTACAAAATTTTGTTTGGGATCTTGGGATATTGGTACCATCGACCACAAGACCAACTGACTTTATGTTATTCTAAGATCGTGAGACTCATAGGGAAAAAAACTAAACTAGCGACATTGCCGATTGGTAGACAAGTCTAGCTGAAATTCTCGTACAAGTTTATCACGTCTAAGTATCTGACCAGTGTGTAGTTAGACGTACTAAATCTGTACGGGAACTTACGCTCTGTCTTTGTAACGATTGCGAATTACCGGACGGATATGCAATACCTACCGGCGTAGTTCGGAAAATCTCTTCCTTATCGCAGTGTATTTTAGTTGTCACCTCCCAGATGATTATTCCTGTAGCCATATTTGTTCCTTTTGTACCTTTCGACAAAAAAGAGATTAGCTAACTAGTAGATTTACTCACTCACTATAGTTAGGGTTTACATGCGTAGTATGTAAATTTTTCCCAGCATCCCCTAACAAGCAAATACGATCTCGTAAGGATATATTGTGAATTTTAGATTGTTTGCGGAGAGCGGCTCTTAACAATTCATGTACCAAAGAATAATGCATGTCAGTCAAGGCGAACGATAGCGTCAGATTCCGCTCTAAATAAATAAGATGTCACCATCATATTGGTTACGAAGGGCTGAATAAAACCTTACTGAATAAAAATGCGTTCGCCTTATATTACCCCGCAGATTACTTATCAAACCTTTTTCAGTACGGGGTAATACTAAAAAGGGGTTTTTATCTCGCTGCAAACCGGAGTCTTCGGTCCGAGCAGAGCGGGGCGATTAAAAGAATGTTTGCAGTTTATGGTTAACCAAAGCGCGATTTACGTTTCTGATAGCCAACACCATTAGTCATCCGGCGGAACCCACGTGACGCGTCACGTGACCTGCGTTCGGGATTCGAAGTAGGAAACCAATTCCAGATTTTAGATATATTACCTTTATTTCCATATGTCAGCGGAGAATCGCATTGGAATTTTGATTTTGCCATTCTAACAAATCTCGATAATGATTGATTCCTCTGACTCTCTCGTTAATATGGCGCTCGCTTCCGAACGTTGTCAGTTTTAGAAAGGGAAACTTCTAATTACTGTTTGTCGAAGCATCGCTAAAGAAAGATTAGCGAGAGGTACGTAATTAAGGTTCATTTAAGTAGATTCTTTGAAGTATCTGAGAAAAACGAACGCGCCCACCTTCGTTTCTGCATATCAAAAGCACGCTTGTAATTTGTCTACAGCTGAGCCCATAATAATAGGTCCGTAACGGCTTGTTCGAATAACTTACGTCAGTGCAGTATGAGCAATCTGACACGGTTAGATGAGCTATGCCTTTTGGGACAGGCAATGCGCCCAGTATTTTCAAACACAAAAACGGAAGGTTGTATTTAAAAGAAATAAGGATCAGATTGGAAAGTAAAGTGAGCGAGATTTGCACTTAGGGAAGCGTGTGTGATGCTTGAGGAAGACGTAAAGGAAGCGGCAAAAAACTGAAGGAAACGAAAATGATGCGTATAGACATTAAACAATAGACGTTAGACAATAGACAATATTTAATTAGTATAGCCTTCCCTCTACCAGCCACGATTTAACATCAGCATTGGTGATTTTTTTCCATTAATCGTAAATAGTGGTCGATTCAGTTTTCCAAAGTTGGACGACTCAAGGGTAGTTTGTATTCAATATAGACTGTTTTGCATTATGTAGAATAAGTATATACATGTTGTCTGCATAAGAAGCAGATATTTTTTTTTCTATCGTTCCTTTAAAGGGGTAGCTCAACGTGGTAAAGTACAAAATAGCCACTTCCAATGGTCGTTGTAAAATTTTGAATACTGGATGTTTCAGGGAAGCTAATAGTAAGTATTGGAAAGCCATGTTGTCGAAATTTCAGTATAATGTAAGTATATTTTCTGCTTTCCAATTAAGTTTTTGCTTAAAACTTTCGTGTAGAGAAAGCTCATAGCTCATTCATAAAACTTATGCGACTACAACGTATTTCCAGAATAGCATATCTTATAATTAATAACGTGATTGTTATACGATAGAACCGAGCGTACCTAATGCCTACACAATGCAAGAAAATTGATGCATTTGCCCATTACTATACCTCATTGTGCTAACAATTGCGCATTGTTCTTTGGGTACACACTCATACTCAATAGAGCAATTTAAATGCAGGCGAATTCACATTTAATAATATTACAATCGCGCTGTGGTAAAAATCGACACTACCGAGAGGAGACACATTTTTCTACCTAATCTTGTAAGCTTATTCCGGCGTTTCTTTCGTACATCGTAGCTCGGATAATTTCCATGCTAATATTATCTTCTAACTAGAAACTTTCATTAAGTGCTAACGATCCTTATTACGCTCTCTGGATGTCTGCCCAATTGCCTTTCACATTCTCCGCTCGATTTTGTACGTGTGTTTAGATAAGAAATTGAAAATTGTCATCATTGAAATCGCCTTCCCCAGAAAAGCTTTAGGTACTCTATTTTGTACTAAGAGAAAATGAAAGTATGTATAACTTGTACTTAAATTGTACGGAGTAGTAATATCGCTTTTAGTGACAAGCAGAAATTCTAAGGTTTTGGACCAATCTCCAGGGCCTGAAGGATCTGAGGGACCTGAGGGGGGGGGGCCATCTGAAAAAAGGGGGGGAGAGAAGAAACACTCAAAGTTTCCAGAATTCTAACGATTCAGGATTCTCAAACATTCCATTGGCCGGTATATTTGAAAGAATCTGAAGAATCTGAAGGATCTGAAGAGCTCAAGAGTCTGAAGAATCTGAAGACTCAGAAGAATTTGAAGAATCTGAATAATCTGAAGAATCTGAAGAATCTGAAGAATCTGAAGAATCTGAAGAATCTGAATAAACTGAAGAATCTGAAGAATCTGAAGAATCTGAAGAATCTGAAGAATCTGAAGAATGTGAAGAATGTGAAGAATGTGAAGAATGTGAAGAATGTGAAGAATGTGAAGAATGTGAAGAATCTGAAGAATCTGAAGAATCTGAAGAATCTGAAGAATCTGAAGAATCTGAAGAATCTGAAGAATCTGAAGAATCTGAAGAATCTGAAGAATCTGAATCTGAAGAATCTGAAGAATCTGAAGAATCTGAAGAATCTGAAGAATCTGAAGAATCTGAAGAATCTGAAGAATCTGAAGAATCTGAAGAATCTAAAGAATTTGAAGAATCTGAATAATCGAAAAATTTGAAGAACCTGAAAAATCTGATGAATCTGAAGAATCTGAAGAATCTAAAGAATCTGAAGAATCTGAAGAATCTGAAGAATCTGAAGAATCTGAAGAATCTGAAGAATCTGAAGAATCTGAAGAATCTGAAGAATCTGAAGAATTTGAAGAATCTGAAGAATCTGAAGAATCTGAAGAATCTGAAGAATCTGAAGAATCTGAAGAATCTGAAGAATCTGAAGAATCTGAAGAATCTGAAGAATCTGAAGAATCTGAAGAATCTGAAGAATCTGAAGAATCTGAAGAATCTGAAGAATGTGAAGAATGTGAAGAATGTGAAGAATGTGAAGAATCTGAAGAAACTGAAGAATCTGAAGGATCTGAAGGATCTGAAGGATCTAAAGGATCTGAAGGATCTGAAGGATCAGAAGGATCTGAAGGATCTGAAGGGTCAGAAGGATCTGAAGAATCTGAAGAATCTGAAGAATCTGAAGAATCTGAAGAATCTGAAGAATCTGAAGAATCTGAAGAATCTGAAGAATGAAGAATGTGAAGAATCTGAAGAAACTGAAGAATCTGAAGGATCTGAAGGATCTAAAGGATCTGAAGGATCTGAAGGATCAGAAGGATCTGAAGGGTCAGAAGGATCTGAAGAATCTGACGAATCCGAAGAATCTGAAGGATCTGAAAAATCTAGGTATTTGAAGTATCTAAGGATCTGACGAATTTAAACGCAAATGTTTCTTCTTTATGAAGTCGAAATGATAATTCCCTATAGAATGAGACGTGAAGAAAGGGAGTGAGAAGAAAGGCCGAGAGTCTTAAGAGAAGGCAACGTGAAGAAAGTAGCTGGTCAAAAAGAGTGTAATTTGCGAATGTGGAGAAAAAGGAAAGATCGCAGCTCGGTTAACATTATGCCTGTTAGTGTAGAGGGGAGAAGTAGGATCAAGTAGGTATGTGGAACAATGAACTTAAAGGTAATATTCCCAGAGATGCTTCAAATTCCTCTTCAAGGAATTCTTTGATACAAAATGACGTTTTATAAGAATTTGAGAGTCCTGATTAGCCTCAAGAAAATCAAAAATATCGCAATCGTGGAACAATGGATTCCAAAAACTTGAGGAATCTGAAAACTGGAACAATAAAAGGCTCTGAAGAGTTTAACATTGAAAAATGAGACAAACGAAGGCGAATTCTAAGAAAGGAAGGGCTAATGTATTGGTAATATTGCGTAAAATTGAGAAATCGTAAAAATTTGGAGTATGGGGAAACAGAAAAATTCGGGCAGAATGGCAGAAATTGAAAAAGTGGAGAACTGGAAGAGCCCGAGAGATAAAGAAAATATCAACGATTTGAAGAATGTTAAGAATCTCAAGAAGTGAAATAATTCGATGAATCCCATGAACGTGATAGTGCGAAGTATCGGCAGAATTCGAAAAAAGACGTAGAGACTTTAAGAAATGAAGATTTTGAAAATCGTCAGATACAATAGGACCTAAATATTAAAAGCAGAAGCATAAAAATACGAAATGGAAGGATTTAAAAAACTGAAGACTTCAGATTCTTCAGACTCTTCAGACCTTTCAAACCCTTCAGGCCCTTCAGACTCTTCAGGCCTTTCAGACCATTTAGACCCTGAAGACTCCTCAAACTCTTGAGACTCCTCAAACTCGTCAGTCTCCTCAGCTCATCAGACTCCTCAGTCTCCTCGGCTTCTCAGTCTCCTCAGTCCCCACAGTCTCCTCAGACTCAGCAGACTCCTCAGACTGCTCAGACTCCTCAGTCTCCTCGGTCTCTCAGTCTCCTCGGTCTCTCAGTCTCCTCGGTCTCTCAGTCTCCTCGGTCTCTCAGTCTCCTCGGTCTCTCAGTCTCCTCAGTCTTTTCAGACTCCTCAGACTCTTTAGGCTCTTCAGATTCTTTTATCGAATGCTTTCGATCTTTAAATGTTTCCTTCCTTACAATTTGCGTCTCCAAGACATTCTCATGCTTGGCTGTTAGCATTCCTTACACAGTCGTCGACTTCATAAGGAAGAAACAATATTCCGAACTTTGAGAATCCTGAATCTTTGAGTCTTTCTTCTCTCACGCCTTGTACCATCATACTACCTTTTTTCAGATGGCACTTCCGCCCCACCCCACCTGCTTCCTTCTCTTATATGCCCTAATCCCACACACTACTTTTTTCACACTCTTTTCTCCTCAGCTTCGCAGGTTACTTAGATCCTTTCCTTTTCTAAGACGTTTCGATTCTTCAATTTTTTTATATTTTTGTTTTTTCAAATTTTACGATTGTATATAGAGCTGTCAGATTTTAAATCTTCTGTGTTTTCGAATGTCTCAACCTTTTCTGATCTTATACTCTTCTGATTTTTAGATTCATCGCATGCTTCTAAATTTTCCGATTTTTCAATATTGGGATTCTACATATTTTTCAAAAATTCCCCCCCCCCCCCCCCCCCCACCCCCGTTCTGAACCTGAAGAATCTGAAAAATCTGAAGAACCTAAAGAAACTGAAGAATCTAAAGAATCTGAAGAATGTGAAGGATCTGGTGGATCTAAAGAATTTGAAGAATATGAAGAATCTGAAGAATCAAGAATCTGAAAAATCTGAAGAATCTGATGATTCTGAAGAATCAGAAGAACCTGAAGAGTTTGAAGAATGTGAAGGATCTGAAGGATCTTAAGAATCTGTAGAATCTGAAAAATCAAGAATCTGAAAAATCTGAAGAATCTGATGATTCTGTTGAATCAGAAGAACATGAAGAACTTGAAGAGTCTGAAGAATCTGAGAATGTGAAGGATCTGAAGGATCTGGTGGATCTGAAGAATCTGGTGGATCTAAAGAATTTGAAGAATATGAAGAATCTGATGATTCTGAAGAATCTGAAGGATCTGAAGGATCTGAAGAATCTGAAGAATCTAAAGAATCTAAAAAATCTAAAGAGTCTAAAGAATCTAAAGAATCTAAAGAATCTAAAGAATCTAAAGAGTCTAAAGAGTCTAAAGAATCTAAAGAATCTAAAGAATCTAAAGAATCTAAAGAATCTCTAAAGAATCTAAAGAACCTAAAGAACCTAAAGAACCTAAAGAACCTAAAGAACCTAAAGAACCTAAAGAACCTAAAGAACCTAAAGAACCTAAGGAATCTAAGGAATCTAAGGAATCTAAGGAATCTAAGGAATCTAAGGAATCTAAGGAATCTAAGGAATCTAAGGAATCTAAGGAATCTAAGGAATCTAAGGAATCTAAAGAATCTAAAGAATCTAAAGAATCTAAAGAATCTAAAGAATCTAAAGAATCTAAAGAATCTAAAGAATCTAAATGATCTAAAGAATCTACAGAATGTACAGAATCCACAGAACCAAAGAATCCACAGAATCAACTAAATGCACAGAATAGAATCTACACACAAACCTGCAGAGTCTACAGAACCTACAGAACCCTACGGAACCCACAAGATTTTGTATAAGAAAAGATTTAATTAAAGCAAATGTTCGTTTGTCACTGTTAGAAAAGATAACGGGAGATGGAGGTCTACAACGATGTACGCATTTCTTCGGCGTAAGCGTTCTGTTGAAGCTGGCGTTATCAAAGCTAATTGTGATTGGCTCTTTATCTGTAAAAACTGAAGGATGGAGATTTTTTTTTGTAGAAGTGGTGTTTACAGTCCACAGAATCTACTAGATCTACAGAATCTACTGAATCTACAGAATCTATAAAATCTACAGAACCTGTAGAGTCTACAGAGATTTAATTAAAGCACGTGATTTTTTGTCGCTCTTGGAAACGATAGCGGGAGATGCAGGTCTACAACAATGTGCGCATTATTTCGGCGTAAGTAACGACGCGTTCTGTTGAAGCTGGCGTTACCAAGGCTAATTAGCGTTATCGTCTCTTTTTTGAGCATGTTAAATAAATACAAACATAAATCATAGTCATGATTGGCGTTTTATCTGTAAAAATCGAAAAGAAGGAGGTTTATTATGTTTTATTATAGAAGTGGTGTTTCATTAAATACTGCAAGCAAGGGGCTGCAAGCCAGCTGGTTCGCGACGCTTGTAAAGCCTATGTTTCTCTTCGCTAATTAGAGTGTTCGGCCCTATTTGATTGGGTCATCAAGATTTGTGTCCTAATGAAATGAATGAAGTTCAGAAGCTGTCAGTGTTTGTGTGTTTGGGGCTAAGTGGGCCTTGTTTATCGCAAACCGTTCAACAAGCTATGCAGTCTTCTCTTTCTTTCAGAAATTTTGTTTAACGTTCTTTTCATGTATTTCGGAACAACATGTCATTTTCACTCAATTAATTGTGTGTTTATTCGAACCCATTGTGCGACCCGGACAGAATTTTCCGAAGTTGATGGGGGGGGGGGGGGGGTACTGTGTCTCCCAAATTATTAATTTAAGTCAATATTGAGATTTCTCTTACTGGCGGTTGCCGGAAGTGCACGAGGAGAAACTATAGAAGTTCTGATTTTCAATTTAGATTTGTTTGAGCTAGCTGGACAGGTGTTTTGTGGGTGGTGCGGTTGATCGCATACCATTACACACAGCGTTACAGAATAGAAATTTTCTCTGAAGCATTGTTGTGTAAACAACGATATTTCGGTCTAAATTCCAAAAATAATGACCGGGTACTCTGTATTTGGTATTATTTCCGCTATTAACCGCAGAATTAGTTCGTTTCATTTGAATGTGTATCTCAGTATTTCTTTTTCCTTTTAGAAATTTCGTTAAATGCGTAATTCTTGTTTGTCACTTTTGTAAAGTATTCAATTGGGTAAGGTGTCAGAAGTAAGGCTACATCTGGTCATCTGCGATAAGGAGTTACCAGGCGAAATTTAATTACGTGTTCTTTCGCTGACAAGAGGAGAGAAGTGGGGAGGTTTGGCGCGTTTTGTCGTGGTTGGCGATTCATTTGAAAATTTATAAAGAATAAGTTCATTTTATAGTGGAAGTAGTGGAGATAACTTTTCTTTCGAGGCGGTTTGAAAGCGTGGATTGTTTCTTTACGCTACATTTTTCAGCTTGTATATGTGAAAACGTATTTCGTCAAGTTAATCAATACTAATACAAGAGCAAGCAATTGTGCTATAGTAAAGTGTTTTCACAAGGTTCGTCATGTATTAAAAATTAAGTTCTACCGTCCGGAAAGACGCCCAATTTAACAATTCGCATTGCGTCATCAAGTTCAGTGCTATCAAGAACAAGTGAAGCTTTCTGAAGCTGCGGGCGAGTGTTTTTGTGTGAGTTAATTACGCCTAGTATCGCAAACCTTTTACGACCAGATTGGTTGGATTATCTAATAACTGTAAGTAATAAAGATTTTTTATTTATTTGTCTGTCGACCGCCTGCGCGCGTGGTATGTGTAGAAACAGGATCTGAATGGTTTTCTTTCCTCCAGCATTGTTGCTTTAATTAGTTGTTTTGCGGTTTACAATTTTTGTCATTGTCAGTCAATTAATTATGTGTTTATTCGAGTCCAAAGTGCGACCCAGATAGAGTAAGACATAATGATCGCCCTGTATAAGTATTTCGTTAATAAAATTTTGAAAATAAACTTTCTATCAGTCCCTGGAGCAAACCTATATAATTCCTTCCTTACTGAAAAACCACTTAGGCTCTTCCAACAGCTTGGGTCTCTGGCTTCATGTGCTTTGTGCTAATCCGCCACCACACTTCCCACTTTTTCTTTTCCGTGTTCCACTCTGTGTCCTTTTCGTCTTCGTTCCCGTGCCTTTTCTCCGTTCACGGTTTCTTTTCTTTTTTTTTTGTAGTTGAGCTCTGAACAGAATGAAGCTTGTCTGATATTCCTGACTGTGTCCCACTTATTTCCCTCAATTCAACCCTAATAAAAATTTATTGTGGACGTAGAAAACTCGACGTTGATCTTGAAAAGTTGTTTTTATCTTGGGCCGAAACCTATTATTATTATTAATGCGCTGCGGAAGCGAAGTGAATTATGTTGCACTTCGTTTTTGTGCGGGGCTGCAATACCAAGCGAATACGTAGACAACATCTCGCGACCGGAAATAACCTCCCCCACCATTTTCCTTTAGTATATTAGTTTCGTGCGGTTCTCGCTCAAGAGGGCGCGTAAATTTACATTTATGATCAGCTTTAACATTTAAACAAGCGCATACATACCAACAACAGAAATAAAAGAACTCTAAATATTTATCGCTATTTTATACCACATAACCTAGCGTTGCTCGAACGGTTTTAATGGCTTTACGTTGCATTACGATAACGTGAATGCCACGTTTAATTGTCACGATCGTCTATATAAGGGAACAAGTGGATTAGGTTAGTATTCATATGGAATGAGGCACTTTATGTGATTAAACGCGCGGAAAATGGAAATTTTCTTTATTGTACTTACTCATACTATGGAAAACTTAAATGGGGAATGCAAAGTTTTAATTAGCAGAGTCATGAGTCTTAATTGCATTTCTGTGTACGCTAGCAGAATCAGACACTGTTCTTATTTCTCGGCGTCGTAGATCGATGCCGGTTCGTGGTACAAAAAGTCGTCGAATACTGCAACGTAAATTTAATTACGTACTTCATTTATTACAACTAATTTATGTTAGTGATTATTATTTATCACTTTCAATTTATAACATATAACACAACGCGTATCGAGGTAGTAACCCGAGTGTTCGCGAGTCTGCTCGAATGTTCTAGAACAAAGCACGTCATATTTCCGGGAAAAATTACGTCACATCCTCCTTCGCCAATGATTTTTCATGGCGCCTCGATGTCTATCGAAATTTCTGGAATGGTCGATACAGTACGTACAGGGATTCGTTTGATTAGAAGAGAATTCGTTAGTGTTCGAAGGTCTTAAAGGGACGTTAACACACATTTAAAAACCTCTATAGACCGACCCATTAAATGTGAGAGAGCCTTCTTAAAAATTTTCAGTAAAACTTTTTCAGTGCGTTTTCTTTTTCCTTTTCGTTTTTCAATTCTGTCTCCCTTCAGATGCATTTTCTCTTTATTCCAGCTTCTGTTTTGATTCCTTTCCCTTAATTTTCATCCCACCGTATCGTCTCCGCAGTTTCTATTGCATATTCCTGCACGCTACTTCCAGATGATTTTCATCCATTTCCTTTCCCAATGATCTCCTTTCCGCCTCTACGAAGACGTTTCAGTGCACAGACTGTGGCCATTGATTTCTTTTCTTTCCTACAGTACAATTCTTTATTTATTTATTTATATACTTATTTATTTATTTATTTATCTATTTGTTTATGTTTTTATTGTCCCTCTTGTTCTAGGCCCTCAACATGCTTACCCCAATTACAGAGTGACCCGCATAATGCTTTTTAGATGTAGCGACGTTTTGTATCATTTTCATTTATTAAACATTCCTCAATTTTGCTTTTGTATTCATCCTCGTTCACATTCTTTCTCTTTCTCCCTTTTCTTCGAATCTTACCACCCTGCGCGTCGACTCTATCCTTCTCTTCTCCATTTCTATTTCCTCCCTTAATACGTAAAGTGGTGTCCTTCCGTTTGTAATACCTTCCCTGTATTTGTTTTAGTTCATCCCATTCCTTCCATCCCCACATCTCCGTCCCATACATCAACACTCCTCTCTCCCTGGCCTCAAAGGGTGTTTTCTTACTCTGATCCCATTTTTTGGATTTCTCCTTTCCTATTCCTTACACCATTTTCAACGCCATTTCTCTTTTTTCATCATTTCCCTTAGTTGTCTATTTCGTTTCTCACCCCTCCTCTACTTTTTCCTACCTACCCTTTGCCTCCTTCCCAAATCTCATCTTCGATCTCTCGACATTCCCAGCATCTATCCATTCTTCCCATCAGTTCCTTCATCTGTTTTTCTTCTGTTTCCATTATAACTGTGTCATCAACCAGGCATCATATCTTCCTTCTTCCCAATTCGATTCCTCCAATTGAACCCTATCTTAATATTTTCTCATAGGTTTAATCAGAGTGGACATCCCTGTCCTGGTCCTTTTATTGTCCAAAACACTTAAGATAAGACTCCTTCCCTCCTATCCTTACTCTAATTCTTATCTCCCCATAGTATGACTCCTTGATTCTGTTCTTTAAATTATTATCCTCCATCATTTTCCCTTTCTACTCTGCCAAAGGCTGCCTTTAAATCCATGAAAAGCGCTATCACTGTTCCACCCTTTTTTCCTACTCATTTTCAACCGCTCATATATACAATCGATCGTTCCTCTCTTTCTGAATCCCATATGTGTTACCTCTAACATCTTCTTCTCTTCTCTTGCTAACCTTTCATTTAACACCATCGCATATATTCTGTACGGAGTTGTCATTATAGCGACCCCCCCCCCCCCTATAATAATCCATACGGGGTCACCTCGTTTGTAAATCGGCACTATTATCCCCAACTCTCCACCGCTCTTCCGGTATTCCTCTTCCTTTCCATATCTTTATTAGTTTCCTCAGCTTCTCCTTGATGCTATTTGTGGCTCACTTCTTATTTCATCGCTCTCTTTCACTTTCCCTCTGTTTTTATTTCTCCGATTTCATCTTCGTATTCTTGCTGTTTCTTCATCTTTTTTCCTCTTTTAGTTTTAGTTCCCTCTCCTCTATCTCTCCCTTCTACTTTCATTTACTCGTCTCCATGATATTTCCTTTGTAATATTTCCTTCATATTTTTCCACTACCCCTCTGTGTTCTCTCCTGTTCCTTCTTTTTTTTTTGTTCCCCTGGTTTCTTTGTATAAGTGTTGTCCTTTGTCTATATAGCTTCTCCACAAGCGCTTTCTGCAGGTTCTTCCCAAGTTTTCAAATTTAACTAAAGCTTCCCTTGGAGTACTCCTCAATTTCTTTTTAAACCAATTTCCATCAAATTCTTCCTCTTACGGTTTCTTTAAGTCTTCCTATTGCTCTAGAATTCTCTTTTTTTTACGTTCACCTCGATCTTCTCCCTTTTTCTTTTTAAGTTCATACCAATTTCCTTCCAAACATATTTCAACTTGTCTTCAAGTTGTTTTTTAGTTCTTTCCAAGTTCTTTTCACGTTCGTTTCAAGTTCTTGTCAACTTCTATTCAGGTTCTTTACCCCCCGCTGCTTCCAGTTTCTTTCAGCTTCCCTAAGGCTAAGGGTTATTGTTCCTCTTTAAGTTTGTTCCCGCTCACGTTTCCTTCAAATTTATCTTAAATTATCAACTTCTCCTATCACACACCCCCTAAGCTTTTTTCAATTTCCCCATGACTTGTTCTCAAGTTCTCAACAAGTTCTTCTTGAGCAGCGGCCCTCATGTCCTGCTTCAGCTTCCCAGCGCTCAATGTCCTATACAATTTCCTTGAAGGTACATCCTGGTTAAACATCCTCGTCTTCAACTATCCTTTAATTTCGCACTAAATATTAAATTCCTCCCACAAGTCAACTGGTCCTTGTGGTCTCTGAATTTAGCCACCATCCTCGACGTGTTAAAAATCGGAACTAATATTTTTGCAAGTTTATAAATTTCGCGATGACTTAGAAAGCGTACCCCAAGTCCATTCGACTTAAAGTTGAAATATCGATACAATGCAAACTCTAATTTTTCTCTGTTACATCATCACCATTACAATCACGAGTTTGTTTTTCCCGTCGAAACTCGGCGTCGCGATATTTGCTTAACGACAGAGTGCACTATTTTTATTAGCGAATTGCTTTTTACGAACACTATAACTTCTGCAATATTTCGCTAGATTATATTCACATGCCATCCGTTAATGGTTTAAATCACACTTTGCGTATCGTTTAGAATTTAGATATTGAATGTAATAGGTTCGACATTATACGATTAAAATGCCTACCGATTTTTAGATGCAGTATACAATTTCGAAAACGCTCATTCGCGTAGGACCTTTACACCTTCACACACACAAAGCGTCCTTTACGGCTATCGTGCATTCAGCTATTTATATGAATTTCAAAGCGGAACCATCGCATCTGCTGAGTTCGGCGTCTCTTTCAAACCAATAGAAAACCTCCATTTCTTGTTTCTATGCAAATTTCGCCTTGGAAAAAAAGGGAACCAATGCGTAATTGAGTTCTGTAGAATGATTATTTAGGTCACTGCATGTAAATTGTACGGATCCTCAAATTTCTGTATATTCCTCAGAAATCAAACCTTTTACATTCAGTATTCTTCAAACACATGGTCTACCCCTCGCATATTATGTAGTTTGGGGTACTCCACTCCTTGACAATACGCTTCGGGGATAAATCAGGGACTCCGTAGAGATTTTTTTATTTAAAAAAAACTGAAACTCGCTCTTTTAGACACTGACTTCATAAAAATGTAAAGCTAACGTGCCTCTAATGTAAGGTTATCGTGTCGTACATGAAAAGAGACATTATCATGAATAATTTCTAAGACGAAACGGGAAAAGCGTCGCCGATACCCGATGCATTATTAATATAATCGTTAAGTGCCGTCCCATAGGTCGCCGCGTTCCGATTAAAAATGTATACAGAACCCATTCCTTATATTGTTTACCATTTTTATTAATATGCAAAAATATGCGCACTGAGGCTGACCACTAAAAAAAACCTGCTTGCAGTCGCGATTTTAATTAAGACCGTTCGGAGGATCGATTAAAATTTACTCGCAATTAGCGTTTTAATTAGCGTTACCACAATTGCAACGTTACCGTATCCCCAAAGGCTTATAATTCAATCTGGGATGCGTCGGGGATGAGAAAATCGACGAGATGAGTTCGGGGCCTGCTTTCCGCGTAGGTAACGACAGGAGTTACGCTCTACTCTGTGGGTCACGGCCGAAGAAAGGGGAGAGAATTGTAATTATTGTAGGGTGGAAACACTTTATTATTGTCGGTTATGGCGGGATACAGCTTAGGCGTAATTAATCGCCTGATTACGTGACTTATAATTAACGACTTTGCGTCTCTTATAAATTTCTAAAATGGCGCGCCTCCACAGAAATGATGAGACTGCAACGTTTGCGCGGAGTGGTTGATTTAGACCGTTTAGTGCAAAAACATGTTCTAAAGTCTACCCTTGTAGTAATGCCTCTGTGATACTCTGACAATGATTTATCACCCCGTTTTGCTTTGCATGTAACTAAAAAGGAGTACAGCTTACGCCTAATAAACTAATTGAGTTTTTTCGTCGTTAATTACGTCGATGATTGATGGCGTTGTCAGAAGTTTTGCAGTAATAGACTGTAAAGGGTATTTGTATTAATTACGGTTAGAGTTGACTCTGAGGATGTCATCTTGTAAAATTATATCGGGGAGGCGTGGAAATTAAATGTACCAAACATCGTTCGATGCGGTTTATGTCAAGGCTCTACATTTGGGGTTTCATCCCTTTAGATATGATGTAGTGCTTTAATTTTTCGCACACAGTTTCTTTAGGATCCGACTCAGTTTGTATCTTGATCCAAGCAGTGGAGCTACAAAATTCCAGGTTTTGAAACCGCCGATGGGATCACTAATTTTTTTTCGAATTTCTGTAGGATTTTTTTAGTTGACTCTCGTTAGGGTAGCTCAGTGTTAGATGGGATGGTTCCATTAGATAACTGGTATTCCAAGATTTGGTTAGTTTAAACTTGTTCGGTCAATAATTTCCTTTCTTGTAATTAACTAAGATAGCGGAAAATTAATTAATGCGTCTTGAGCCGTCATAGAGCATAGCGCAAATTCTAACTAAGCGTGATTTAATACTCGCGTCACAACTTTGATGAGCTCAAGTAAAATATTACAAAATTAGCCCCTAACCGTTCGTTAAACCAAATTGGGAGTTATAGAATAGAAGCCATCTTGAAAAAGTCCCTAATTAATCCGTAATTAAATAAGTGAAACCTATTCCGGAAAATTAGACGAACTATAGGCCTGATAAGTTGAAAAGATTTAGTCAAGTCAGAATTCTGGCAAAGTTCGTAGTTTCCAGCTACAATTGGCAATCATTGTTTCTGCATAATTATTGAATTCTATAACACAGTGGCCTGGGTCGACGACGGAAATCGTTCAATCTTACTTTTGGAAAAAATTGCTCACTCAATTACTAAAAGCTATTTTGAAAAAAGCGTTATGAAGTTCAAAAAAATAGGGAGGGATCAATCCGGAGAAGAATTTGGAGAAATTTGGTCTGCGATTATGATTGACCACGCGATTTTATGTCATCAACATATTCATGATTTTCCATGCTATAGAACAAGCCTGAAAACCATGTGGCAAAACATAATTTTAGGAAAAAAACTACCTACACTACCCTATAAATATGTACGTCTTAAGGGAAAAATTGATAACTTGTATTTCCCGAATAATATCGATACAAATTTAATCCAATATGTGTCCAATTTCATTTTAATAAAGAGTATTGACCATCCCTTTTTTAAAATGAAATGTCAAACTTAATATACGGCAAAATTGTTTATACACAATTTATCTGTCCTAATTCTAATGGCTTCATAAATGGTAAAATAACATGTAATACAAACGTCTTAAAATGTATTATCTTTAAGAATGCACAAATCCAATCGTATGGGGGGGGGGGGGGTATTCCATACCTCCAGAACTCCTGGTGCGACGTTCGATAACATCTCACCGAAAAAACTGCAATTATAGTGGCGTTCCAGATGGTTTGAGGGAGGAATGCAACACCGGGATGTGTGGTGAGAATGAAATGCCTTCCAGTAATGGAAGATACCATGATCATCTACAATCATCATTATTAGCATTAGGCCATTAGTATAGACATATAAATATACTCTTTTCTACCGGGGGGTATAGAACACCCCCGGTGCTATGTTCGATGCCGTCTTACCGAAAACTGTAGTGAGAGAGGTGTGGCAGATAGTTTGAGGGGGGAATGCAACGGCGGGGAGTCTGGGGGGTAAAGGAAACTGAATGACCATTACCTTATGTACAATCATCATAATCACCATTTGACCGTTCGTATGCCCATACAGGGCCGGATTTTGCATGGGGTCATGTGGATCCGGGCCCATCGCGGCAAATGTATAGGGGCCGCAGAAAATAAAATAAAAATAATTCTACAGTACTATCCTGAAAAAATAACTTAACCCCTTAAGAAATTGAAGTTGGAATGTTACGCACACTCTTGCCAACTTAAAAGTAATCATGAAATATGGAGTAACATAACCTCACAGTTCGACGAAATTATGTGAACTTTGTATTAAGATTGTGGAATATTTAGGCCTTCTCCCGCAATATTTTTTGTTGAAAACGCTTAATTAAGGTGTCCTCTAGCCATTTTTATTAATTTCATGATCGTCACGTAACCGTTAGATTCTCTGAAATACTATTCAATGGTTACAGATATTATACTTTGTTTCAATAACAGTTTATAAATCTCATAATTAATGCAAATAGGAAATGTTTTTACTACTAATTAAATCAATCTGAGAAAATTAGGAAAAAGGAAATTGTATTAACACTTTTCTGTCATGAGTAAAAAATAATTTGGTTAGGGTATAAAATGCTTTTAATTGGCTGGGGGGGGGGGCGATTGCGAAGGAGCCATAGGCGCAAAATATGTAGATCCGGCCCTGCCCATATAAATATACTTATCGTATCCTCGGGGGTTCACTTACCCGTTATTTTTTTTTATTTACTACAAGTTACGGAGCTCGCGTAAATATTTAAGTAGGTAAGTAAGAAAAATACCAGAAATCACAAATTGGTGCTATTATGCCCGTAAAATCCAACTTTCACTTAAATAAAACCCAAACTACGTTTACCACGCATCCGGATTTCTTCTAACTTGATTGAGCAACGAGTTCTCTAGCTTGCAGTTGGCCCGTAAAATCAAAACTGCGAGCTTAAACCACTCCAAAGGCCCAGAACCGAATGCCCTAAGAGTTTTCTTACAGATTATTCGCTCATATTCTGTAATTAAGTCTAGCATTTTTCTATAAAACCCAATCAGAATCGCTGTACTCCCAGAGCGGATGAAAACCTTTGAAACCCACACAAGGAATTGTGCTGAATTGTATTTTGATAATGCGGACTTGGCGAACTGCGCAATTTTTTGTCAGCTATTTTTGCAACAAAACCCGATCAGAATTTCCTGAAGCTATTAAAAGGACAACGCGCTATAGAAATCTAATGACGTAGAAAAACAATGGCTTGTGTGCACACTAGTTTTTTTTTGTGGCAAGTGGAAAAAAGATAGAGATTTGCGTTTGTATGGTTTGTATCTTAGACATGGTCTAAGGTTCGTATCGAGCGAACTGGCGGCGACATATCCAATGTACCGGGTGACCCATTAAGACTGTTCCTCGGCCATATCTCGAGAACCGTTCGTCATATGACAGGGGTAAGAAAAATTATTGGGTAAGTCGGTCATGAAGAATCGCTGGAAAATATTTTCAAGCTCTAAAAATGACCACCAGAGGGCGTAATCTTAAATTTTAAATTGCATTTTCTTTAAATTTCGCATAATAAACTAAAAATTCGTTTTTACTTTTTAAAGAGAACCAGTTTATCTATCATTTTCGTAAAAACAAAAACAAAGGTGGTGTGGGGCGTTCAATTGTTTTTGCAATAACCTGCTTTAACTTCTTAACCGTTTAACCGATTTTAACAAATTTTGTGTGGTTGAAAGTTGAATCCTTCTCCGCCAGGGGGCTAGTTTTGACACTATAACCATTGAATAATAAATCTGAATATTATTCAATGCTATAACCCAAAATCCTAAGAAAAAATCAAAAAAATCAAATGTAATGATATGACTTTTTCTTTATGAAAAAGTAGCCAAATAACATCCAAAGAGGCCAGTGAAAACCGTTTTTCAAACTCTCGTTCCTAACCTCAAATATTAGGAAAATGAAATTAATTAATTAATTAATAAAAATGCTTAACTTGTATCTTAAATTTACTTTTTACGTATTTCCGGTATTTGTCGATGGCGCGAAAGAAAAGAACCCTAGGTACACTTTTAGGTAGGCCTTGGAAATTTAAACAAATGAAACACGATGCATTATAAAATAAAAACAGCCGTAATTTGTAAATTAATTATTCTGCTGTGTTTACATTCAGAAAGTGCAGCTTTTTGAATTTGTAATCTTTTCTAAAATGCCGATTTCTAACCAAAAAGCATTTAATATGCTGCCGATATATTTTGAGTATTTTCAAAATGCGACCATCGCTGACCACATTTTCTATTTGCGTTATCCGAATCGGCCACGAACCATCGCCGCCAGCATATTAAATGCTTCTTGGGTAGAAATCGGCATTCTAGAAAAGATTACAAATTCAAAAAACTGGACTTTCTGAATGTAAATACAGCAGAATGGTTTACAAATTACGGCTGTTACCTACTATTTTATAATGCATCGTGTTTCATTTGTTTAATTTTCCAAGGCCTACCTAAAAGTGTAAGGTTCCAAATAATCTTTCGCTCCATCGACAAATACCGGAAATACGTCAAATATGATACAGTTTAAGCATTTTTGTTAATCAATTAATTAATCTCATTTTGCCAATATTTGAGGTTAGGAACGATATTTTGAAAAACGGTTTTCACTGGCCTCTTTGGGTGTTATTTGACTAACTTTTCATAAAGAAAAAGTCATATTCAATTTGAT
This sequence comes from Photinus pyralis, assembly GCF_008802855.1. NCBI lineage: Eukaryota > Metazoa > Arthropoda > Insecta > Coleoptera > Lampyridae > Photinus > Photinus pyralis. Next base: position 3,564,529 of record NW_022170878.1, on the reverse strand, counting down.
TTTTTTGATTTTTTAAGATTCTGGATCATAGTGTCAAAACTAGCCCCCTGGCGGAGAAGGATTCAACTTTCAACCATACCAAATTTGTTACAATCAGTCAAACGGTTAAGAAGTTAATGCAGGTTATTGCAAAAACAATTGAACACCATCTTTGTTTTATAAATAACTGAGTTTTTGTTTTTACGAAAATGATACATAAACTGGTTCTCTTTAAAAATGTGAAAAAAGAATGTTTAGTTTATTATACGAAATTTAAAGAAAATGAAATTTTAAAATTTAATATAGCGGTTATGCCCTCTGGTGGTCATTTTTAGAACTTGAAAATATTTTCCAGCGATTCTTCATAACCGATTTACCCAATAATTTTGTACCCCTAAGTCATACGACGAGCGGTTCCCGAGATATGATGGTGGAACAGTCTTATTGGGTCACCCGGTACACTATCCTGAAGGCGTACTATGAATGCTGGTTACAATGCGAAATTGTTTTTAATTAATTTACACGTTAATGAAATCAGCGGTTCATGCTGCGTCTCACAAAATCTCTACGTCCTCCGAGGTTTATTTATTGTCAAATTCCGTGCGAGATTTAAACCCTCATATTTCAACTCGGTTTCCTAGAGACCATTTCGAATAGGAGAAGTAGAAGGCCGTTTGCTCTAGAATCACACTGGCGAAGCGGAATAATTTCAATTTATGCGATCATACACCACGGCTTAATTTCCTTCTGTTCCATGTCATAATTTGAACTATCTAATTGGAATTGAAGGTAGTTTCGGTTTAATTAACGACCCGGGAGAGATTTCATCGGTGGGATTCGGTTACAAATGTAATTAACAAACTTGAAACAATCAATTGAGATATATGTCGACAGTGGGCCTAGCAATATTTACGACCGAAAATAAGTAATTACCGACGCCCTACTTCAAAGAGGAACTGGGCGTCGAACAAGCGGGACTAAGTACACGCAATTACGTCTCAAAATTAACTCGTGGTTAAATTTTTAGATGGGTATCTATCTCGTGATGTAAATTTGGAAGAACGCCAATCGCACTTCAATTGCAGATTCTAATAACAGACCTGCAAGTTATAAGGTCTCGAACCGGACTCAAAGAACTGTCAGAACACTAATTCAAACTTAATGTGGATTAAAATTAATCACTCTCTATCTTATCGGTGACATTTTGCCGTTTGCCCATAACGCGCTACCCAATTTGATAAGTACATTAATCAACGACAGGCGACCCAGTTTTTGTTCGTTGGGTAAGAAACGATATATCTTGCCGAATTGATACATAATTATGACCTTTCTCTTGACTAACTGAGTGTCGCACAAAAGACATAGGAACAACAAGTTAAAAAGTAATCGTAAACGATTTACATAAAGCGCATTTCCACTTGCATTCATTTCCCATTTGTAAGATGCAACTTCTGTTAAAATCGTAGAAATCCGGCCACAAATATGAAAGATAGCATTGCACATGGGCAATCCATTGTTGACGTGCTACTTCAATTTCAGTTTATGAGAAGAATTTCATTTCAATGCTTTTCTAAATAAGAAAGTTGGAACTGCGCATGCGCAAACCTAAATTTTAAAACTAATGTTAGATTTTCCTTTGTTCCAAGCGCCTAAGTATCAAATTTCACTTAAATAGTTCCATAGATAAAAAAGTTGGCACGGCGCATGCGCAAAATAAAATTTTGAAACTGGCGCTAGATTTTCCTTTATTCCAAGTGCCTATGTATCACATTTCATTTAAATTCTTCCATAAATAAAAAAGTTGGCACTGCGCATGCGCAAAACCAAATTTTGAAATTGGCGTTTGATTTTCCTTTATTTCAAGTGCCTATGTATCAAATTTCATTCAAATACTTTTATAAGTAAAAAAGTTTGCAATTCGGTTTATAAATGGTCGATATGCGAAAAGGGCACTGTGAATTTTGAATCGATTCGATTCAACTTTTGGCATTGCGTATTATATGGCTAAATCTATGCCCATATTGAATTTCATGCAATTCAGTTCATCACTAACGGAGATGTAAAAGCGATCGAACATTTCTAAACAAAGTTATCGTTCACACGGACAGATAGATCGAACATTTCTAAACAAAGTTATCGTTCACACGGACAGATGGATGGACAGACAGACAAAGGAACAGACGGACAGACCAACAGGCAGACGACAGATAGCAATGCAAAATTATAAACGATCTCTAGGATCGTTAATAACGGCAAAAGTGTAAAATTATGGAACATGTAAAAAACGGTTTTTTGTTTTTTTTACAATAACTTTTTTTGTAAGCGGTACAGGAAAAATTCCTTCCTTGGTACAAGACTCGACACCATAACGAACCAAATAGCGAAAAAAGTAGAACAATAGCTCTTAAGATAAAAAAACTAGTAGCGTCGCAAAGTTAGCGGACGGACGGACGGACGGACGGACGGACGGA
>NW_022170878.1:3560499-3561979 GCF_008802855.1 Photinus pyralis | reverse complement strand
TGAGAGATTTAATCGAACACTGGAGATGCACATGTGGTGATTTTTTATATACCATATCAAGCGTCAAACTACGCGTACCAAACTTCAAGCCGATAAATTAGGGAATTATCGGTAACGCCGCGTTGCTTCCGGCAAAGCAGGACTACAGTTACATTTACTTCATCGAAGACTGACTATTACCATTGTAATTAATGCCTACAGACACACCTAAGTCTCGATCTTGTGGTATGACAGAAACGCGCCTCTGTTTTATAATTTTTCCCCGAAAGTAAATCCCGCCTTCGGAATGACAAACCCTTAAATATGCCTCTACAGCTCCTCTGGGGCAGTATATACTCGTAAACATGTTCCAGACTCTTAGATTTAACGTCTCTAATTTTCAGCGGCTTGAAGCTCTCGCGCGGCGGTTTCGCCGATTGTAAATGAAACTCTACGGCAGCAGCTCAACGAAAGGCAAATTATTTTTGCGCTCCACGCTGCTAATAAGGAAGTTTTCGCGCAACTATCCAATTACTCCCATTTTTCATTATTACACGTCATCCGCTCGCGAAGATCTAATTTTATAAATTACTCGCTGCATCTAATTCGAGTTAGAGATGTAACTAATGGAGAAGCGCATCTCTTCAGGTGCGAGTAAATTACTTCTCGCGTTACGTTTAAATTCTATAAGTTGGCCAATTTAAAAATGTAGCTCCGAGAGGCGCATCGGACTAATTTAATGATGCATTTCTCCTTTTGGGACGTGATCAACAATTTTAAGCACGACATGTTGGCACAGTTTCTACGTGAAAAATCTGAGTTCGACTCAGTTGTGTGTCCTAAAACACGAAGCTGTTACGAAAAGATGGAAAACACACTGTGCTCACGGCTCTCACAGAAATATTTCAACACCTTACTTCGTCTAAAACTTTTACAAAACTTGTATCAGGAGAATAGAGTGTCCGAGGAGGTGATTGATGGTTAGGTTACAGTTTTATTGAGGTTAGGTTAGAGTGGTAGTTAGATTAGGTCAGAAATCTTATATCAGGAGAATATAATGTGCGAGGAGATTGAAGTCTAGGATAAGATATTAGTGAGGTTAGGTTAGAGTGATAGTTAGGTTAGGTGAAATTAGTTTTGGCATTTAAAAATTTGACATACTTAACTATCACTCGAACCTAACCTCACTGAAACTGTAACCTAACCTTCAATCACCTACTCGGACATTATATTCCCCTGATACCAGATTTCTCAACTAACCTAACCTCACTCATACTTTATCCTTTTAACTTTCGATCACCACCTCTCACATTATGTTCTCCTGATACAAGATTTCTCACCTAACCTAACTAGTTTACTCTAACCTAACCTCAATAATAACCAAACCCTGAATTACCTCGTGCGAGAACAACAATTTTCTTTAGCGGTTGAAGGAGGTGCTAAAGGTAGTGCAGGAATAGACTGTTTTCCTATGCTCCTCAAGGTGGGAACCTGACGACAT
>NW_022170878.1:3553385-3560399 GCF_008802855.1 Photinus pyralis | reverse complement strand
CAGAGGGCGTAACTGCCATCTTAAATTTTAAAATTGCATTTTCTTTAAATTTCGCATAATAAACTAAACATTCTTTTTTCACATTTTTAAAGAGAACCAGTTTATCTATCATTTTTGAAAAAACAAAAACTCAGTTATTTCAAAAACAAAGATGGCGTGGGGCGTTCAATTGTTTTTGCAATAACCTGCGTTAACTTCTTAACCGTTTGACCGATTGTAACAAATTTGGTATCGTTGAAAAGAGCATTCTTTAGGCAATAAGAAAAATATAGTTAATTTAGTTGAATCCTTCCCCGTCAGGGGGTTAGTTTTGACACTATGATCCAAAATCCTAAAAAAATAAAAAAAATCAAGTGGAATGATATGACTTTTTCTTTATGAAAAAGTAGCGAAATGACATCCAAAGAGGCCAGTGAAAACCGTTTTTCAAAATCTCGTGCTTAACCTCAAATATTGGGAAAATGAGAAATTAATAAAAATGCTTAAATTGTATCTTACTTGAGGTATTTCCGGTATTTGTCGATGGCGCAAAAGAAAAGCACCCTGACACTTTTAGGTAGGTCTTGGAAAATTAAACAAATGAAACACGATGCATTATAAAATAATAACTGCAGTAATTTGTAAATTATTCTACTGTGTTTACATTCAAAAAGTGCAGTTTTTTGAATTTGTAATCTTTTCTAAAATGCTGATTTCTAACCAAGAAGCATTAATATGCTGGCGATATATTTTGAGTATTTCCAAAATGCGACCATCGCTGCCCCCATCTTCTATTTGCGTTATCTGAATCGACCACGAACCATTGCCGCCAGCATATTAAATGCTTCTTGGTTAGAAATCGGCATTTTAGAAGATTACAAATTCAAAAAACTGCACTTTCTGAATGAAAACACACCAGAATAATTTACAAATTATGGCACTGCATCGTGTTTCAGTTCTTTAATTTTTCAAGGCCTACCTAAAAGTGTAGGGTCCTTTTCCAAACAATCTTTCACGCCATTGACAAATACCGGAAATAAGATACAATTTAAGCATTTTTGTTAATTAATTAATTAACCTCATTTTCCCAATATTTGAGGTTAGGAACGAGATTTTGAAAAACGGTCTTCACTGGCCTCTTTGGATGTTATTTGGCTACTTTTTCATAAAGAAAAGGTCATATTATTCCATTTGATTTTTTTTATTTGTTTAGGTCTCTATGATTTTTTTTTCATATAAATAAACGTTTAATGAAAATAAATTGATTTTGGATCAGTGTCAAAACTAGCCCCCTCCCGGAGAAGGATTCAACTAAAATCTAAAATTAAATCGTCGATTCTCATTGCCCAAGGAATGCTCTTTTCAACGATACCAAATTTGTTAAAATCGGTCAAACGGTTAAGAAGTTAAAGCAGGTTATTGCAAAAACAATTGAAAAACAAAGGAACCAAAGGGTGAAAAAGGGGCTGCGCACGCACCTCGCCGAAAAATCTCCCAACGCATGGGTGCGCGTACTACCTTTCGTCCTCTTCAACCCCCAAACCAGAAAGAACGTGACCACGGGCACACCCCAAGCAAGGACTTCTTGGGCTACGATCTGACCAGATCGGGAAAATAGTGAGAACTCAAGAACCTCTACCCACGGCCGAATCCCCCAAGAGGCCATGGGACCAACACCGTTACAGAAGCCGTTACGCCAACTACGGCCCTGCGGTCACCCAGTACGAAGTAGGGGTACGGGAAATGGAGAGGAACTGAGAACTTCCACCCCAAATTGATGGGACCCTACAAAACACAGCAGCCCTGGCTGAAACCAACGCCTATTGGGTCCGGGGGAACAACCACCTGCGATCCGCACCAAATCCACCAGCCCAACCAGTTCATGATGGAGACTCGGAGGAGGAGGAGGGAACGAGCCTCCTTTCTAAGCGAACCTGCTACTGCGTAACGCGGCTCGTCCTATCAAGCACCACAGCGAGCCACCCGACGGAAATATAAGTAACGTGGAAACAGCCAGGAAGCCGGGAAACTGTACCTTACCCTTAAAGCGGCTACTGAGTCCGGTTGTCGCGGCTATTCTTTCGCCACTGTCAATCCGAGGCAGTCAAACGCCCTCCGCCACGGCGCCGTCCTGCAGTGCTGTCCAGTCGCCGCGCCGAGCCACTCCGCAACGCAACCGCGACAGCGCTGCCTCTTTCAGCAGCGCCGCCACGCCGCCGCCATCCCATTTCTCTTAATAACGTAATAGAGATCGAAAGATTGCTGCGTGGTGAATAAATTACCCTAGGTCAAGATCAACGTCCTTTGGTAACTGCCGCTCCTCGCCGAGACATGGACAAAGTGTCTACAATGGAAGAAAATACGGGTCGTCGTCTCGGGTACAATCAGTTCACAATTTTTAGCCAGGTCAAAGATTTAGGTTGATGCTTTAATCCCACGCCTTACGAATATTTGTCGATGCAAAACTGCAAGTTTCACAACTAAATTGCTTACTCGAGTTTAAACTCTAGCCATTCCCCCGCTAGCTTTACGCTTTCTCTGTTTGTTTATTTTTATTTGCGCTTCGTTATTTATATTAAACCAATAACGGAACCAACGAAATTTCCGCGACCGGCGTCCTTTCTAAACCAACAGCAGATCGGCACTTTTTGATTACACAGCAATTTTTCTCGGCCAAAACGCAACCACCGCAGCACTAAAGTTCGCTGCTACGAAACGGTTTACATTCAATTTTACTCATATAAACTTTGGAAAAAATGTAAACCACAATTCGGGGTTCCCGTTACAGTGTCAAATTCCATTGCAAGGTGTTCTTCTATTTGAAAAATTTTTCAAGTTTAGTTTATGTTGCTTCCAAGCGTTCTTCGAGCATCAACTATACTTCTTTGCAATTCCCTGGTTCTAAATGGAACTTTTGAGGCAGCTTTTTTTTAGCATTCTTGAAGATAATGGTGTCAAACAGACTTTTTGTGGGTAAACAATTATATAATTATATAAACTTTGGATAAAAATGTAAACCACAATGCGGGGTTCCCGTTACAGTGTCAAATTCCATTGCAAGGTGTTCTTCTATTTGAAAAATGTTCAAGTTTAATTTATGTTGCTTCCAAGCGTTCTTCGAGCATCAACTATACTTCTTTGCAATTCCCTGGTTCTTAATGCAACTGTTGAGAGCAGCATTTTTTTAGCTTTCTTGATTATGGTGTCAAACAGTCTTTTTGCAGGTAAACAATTATATAATTATATAAACTTTGGAAAAAAAAATGTAAACCGCAATGCGGGGTTCCCGTTACAGTGTCAAATTTCATTGCAGGTTGTTCTTCTATTTGAAAAAAAATTTTTTTAGCATTCTTGAAGATTATGGTGTCAACCAGTCCTTTTGTGAGTAAACAATTATATAATTATTTAAACTTTGAAAAAAATAATAAACCACAATGCGGGGTTCCCGTTACAGTGTCAAATTTCATTGCAAGGGATTCTTTTATTTGAAAAATTCTTAAGTTGAATTTATGATGCTTCCAAGCGTTCTTCGAGTATCAACTTTACTACTTTGCAATTCCCTGGTCCTAAATGGAACTTTTGAGAGCAGCATTTTTTAGCATTCCTGAAGATTATGGTGTCAAACGTCTTTTTGTGGGTAAACAAGTTTCTTTGTAATGCTTTACTGCAATCTTGGATTATCAAATTACTTCTTTTACATTTAACCTTTTTGATGCGAAACGGTGGAAGGAACTGAATTTTCGAGAACTAAATTCCACTTTTGAGATACAATTGCATTGTTTTCAGGTGTTTTAAAGTAGTTGGATAACATTTCTTCGTCCGGCGGTATTTGGAGAAAAATTTAATTGTTCTCGGGTGTCAAATTTCGTTTTTTTGTAGTGTTGGGGTGTCAAACGGAAGAAAATTCGATTTTCAAGTATCAAATTTTATTTCATTGCAGTTTTTAAGGTTTGTTGCTGTTATCAAATTTGCCTTCTTTGCGGTATAACAGTCTATTGCGAGGCCTGTTTTAATTCAAGCGATATTTAAGATTCCAAAGATACCTATGGTGTCACTTATTATGAGAATTTGGGGCCAAGGTTAATTTTTGTTTGTTTAAAACGAAGCTATTCTGTTGCGAGGGTTTCAGTGTCTTCTGACTGTTGGAAAATGCTAGGACTGCATTCGCATCAGCGTCATCTACCGCCTAGTTAGCACAGTTGCCCGCCTGCGTAAGCATAATGGTAATTTCTTTTGAAAACGAAGTATTCCTAGTATACCTATGAACCCAAAACTCCGTGGTTAAAGTGGATTAGAGCTGTTCAAACACATCAAGTACGCTTTTATCACTTCGACTTCACTTCACTAAGTTTAGCGATTAAATTACCGCAAAAGGAAACCTCCCTTACAAAATAAACGCGCACAAATTCATTACAACGGCAGCTAACGTTGTCGCACTTTGCTAGATAAATAATTAATTTCAAGCTCGCTCACTCACGGCCCTCTAAATTTCCGCACGTCTTTACCTATTCATCTTTAAAGCTACGTGCTCGTTTAGGTGTTAAATCGCCATACATCCGTCAATAGGGACCCGTTCTAATTAGGAAGAGGAGAAGCGATTGCCTTCCTATCTGGAAACGTGGAAGGATTCAGCAACTCGTATAATCCCGACATTCAGACTCCTCGCACAAGGAGAAAAAGTCAAAAGCTCAAGGATACTATATAAAAATTAATAACGTTGTCATATTAAGTTTTCGAAAACGAACGGCACCATAGAAAGCAAGTGAGCCGCGGTGAAAAGCTCCTTTATTTACGATTTGGACGAGAGCGTCGGTCGTCGGAAATCTTTTCTGTCCTTTTTCCCTTGCAGTATCGCCAATAATATCACTCTTAAGCCCGACGGCTCATTTAACTTACTTAGCCTGTAATTATTGTGAAAGATCCGGGTGTCTCCATTAACGTTGAAATAAGTACATCACAATAGGTAATCCTGTCAGAACCCGGATAACTAGAAGCGAGAATTTAATGGAACGATAATTACTTATTCATTAATGTATAGTACGTGCGCAAGATGCAAGCGGTTATACACTTCGTTTAGGGAATTCGATTTTGCATTGTCATTTTCAAACAGGAACGGACGGTGTGAGCCAACTTCTAGTTTGTAGGACCGATCCCGACTGTCAGCAATGCCTAATACCAAATAAATTAAGGAAACCCATGGAACACATATCAACTCCGTATAGGTTTATAACATCGAAGTATTGAGATCACCGTATAGGTTCATAACATCCAAATATTGTGCCCTGAGCGGCGCGGAACTGTAGTTATTGGTAGCATAATCGAGTAGGTTCGTAAAGTAAGCGTAAATAGAAAAGGTTTAGTTGCCAGCGGAACGAAGAATGTCCGTATTAAGCACTCAATCTCAATCGCACGCTTCCTCCTTAGAGGCACTCCCTTTGCTAATGATGCCGCTTTTGATTTTGTTTTCGCCGCTCACCGAACCAGAATTATCGGTTCATTTAAACTGAAACGCATTCCGAAAACTGACTAAACTTATTCCGCTCCCTGTATTAATGGAACAACTTTTTCCTTTATCCAACGCACGCGACGCGGAGGAGCGGAGCCGTCTGACACGACGTAGCGTATGAATAAACGCCGATATACCCTATAAACTATACATTCTATCGCTGGTGAAATATCAAAAGACAGCTTTTCAGGCTTTGACAATGTGCGCTGAGGTGTGATATTGTACAGCCGAAACCCGATCGAAAATGCGGTCGCCTATGAAATGTTAAATTTTTAGCACATGCATGAGGAATTATGAGAGGCTGAGATTCGAGGCACTTCTAATTCCACTTTTATACATTTTTTTTCCTGTGGCACGTTACACAGGTTAATTGATTTTGCATTCGTGTTTCAAGGTGTGTTCTTGTAATGTTCAGGCACTACTTGAATTAGTAAGGAGGGTCTTTTATTGAGCATTAAATCTTAGACACGACAGTATTTAAATTATGATTGCGCCTCACCAACTGATTCCAGAATTTTTTGCACTCTGGAAACGCACCTCCAGATTCTGGACTATGCGGTGTTCTGAATTTTCTGATCCGAAACGTGATTTGGATTTAAAAAGCCCCCAGTTCCAGTCTAGTCCCTGATTGGTAGATTTAGGAATTTTGATTTTAGATCTATTATTCTAAACTAGAGTTTCCGAGTTTCTAACACTGGATCTCTCGGTCTTGTTTCTAGGCTCTGCTGGATCTTTGAACCTGTAATTTGTATTCTAGATTCAGGATTGCGCTGTTTTAATTTCAATACCAGACCGATAAGGCTTGGACTTAGGCTTTCAGATTCAGGGTTTCATATCTGTGTTCTGAATCTTTGGATCCGAAACGTGGTTTGAATTTTGAAAACACGCAACTCCAGATTCTGGGGTCCGATTTTCGGGTGTGGGAATTTTGATTTTAGATTCATTATTCCAATCTAGAATTTACAAGCTTCAAGGACGTCATCTCTCGATCATGATTCATGCAGGTTGGATCAACCAGTTTTGGGCTTGGATTCTACGCTCAGGACCATGGATTATAATTTCCAATTACAAGTGTTCGGATTTCACATTTGGGTTCTGGTTACCAGGTTATTTTAACTTTGAACTACAGAAACCGGATTTCAGATATTAATAGGATCCGATACTATTAATTCTTCACAATTCGAGTTCAGATTCGGCACCGTAAGGGTTTGGATCCAGGATTTTGAATTGGACCTTAGATTTCAGAATTCGAATTCCCCATTCGAAATGCTGGCTCTGAATTTTAGAGTAAATACTAAATAGGTTTATCGTGTACACGAACACGTTGGAATTCCATAAAAGTGCGCGATTCCAATGAATCTGAAATATGTAGTCCATAATTCAGAGTCAAGGGTTTTGGATCGTAAATGCCTCGACTTCCGTGTGCCAGAAGAGAAAAGACCACAGAAGTTAACACCGAGATATGACCGTCTTTTCCAAAAAACGATCAATAGAGTTTGAAAGGAGAGAGGTGCCCCCCCCCCCCCCCC
>NW_022170878.1:3544539-3553285 GCF_008802855.1 Photinus pyralis | reverse complement strand
CTGGGAGTCTCGAGGGTATGGAATACTCCCCAGTACACGAAGAATAAATTTGCCAATGGTCTCATGGTGATAATGATGATTGTAGAGAACTGGTAATTGATTTATCCTTTTATTGAGGGGGACGGAACACCCCCGGTGTTGCATCTACTCCCAAACCTCCCTGCTTGGCCACTCCCATTAAAACGCCATCGAACGTAGTACCGGGGGTCGGGGGGGGGGGGGGGGGGGGGTATACAATTCATTTCATTTATTCGATTATGCGAATGTTTTTATGGGGACATGATGATTGTAGGGAAAGTGTAATAAAATTAGCCTCTTTTACTGGAGACTAAGACACCCCGATGTTTGCATGCAGCTCCAAAACCCTTTGTTTGTCCACTCGCATTCCAGTTTTCGGTAAGACGCCATTGAGTGTAGCACTGGGGGGGGGGGGGGGGGGGGGGGGGGAGGGGTCCGGGGTCCCTGAGCCACGTTCTCCTGGAAAAAGTTCACGTCTAAGGACATATTTAATGGTCTCTTCCTAAAAATTATGGTGTGAGTGGTAATACACTTGGGGAAGAATACAGAACCGGAGAAATGCACCCCCCCCCCCCCCCCCCACACTCCCGGATACGAATATTTCATTCGCATAAAAATATAAATACTTACATAAAGATCACGATTTTAGAGAAAGACGATGTTTTCTCTTTGTTATGAAGTATTGTGTTCGCTCCCCCCCTTGCCCAGGTCCCCCTGACCTACGTTCTACTAGAAAAAGTATTTGGACCCATATTCGATGGTCTCTTTCTAAAAAACATGGCGCAATTGCTAATTTGGGGGAGAACATAGAATCGGGGGGTTTTTGGGGGTATAGACTGCCCCGCAGTTTATGAATATTTCATTCTGAGTATACATACATAGTTTCATAGTGATCATGATTGTAGAGAAAAGCCATCATCAAATTTCTCTCTACGTGTTTGGCTGGGAGTATTCCATACCTCCAATCCCGCCGGATCTTCCACCTACCTTAAAACTTTCAACCCAAGGACTCATGAATCTATAAAAGATGAGAATCAAAATGTCTAACCAGGCGGGTATGGTACACTTGGCCTAGGTTCTTGACCAGCATTTGTTCGCACTAAAAGGCGCTACACTAGCACTCACGTTCAGGGGTTGGAGGTAATCGGGCGAGATCCTTAGAATATCGTGCGAGAACAATTATTTCCTAGAATAGTTTAATGAAATGGTTGGCAACCGTTCACAACTGTGGGAGGCTGGACACCTAAAGGTCGTGCAGAAAGACTGCTTTCCCAGACTCCGCAAGGGGGCATCTGGCAACCTGGTGGCGGCCAATCAGCGCTTGAAGGTGCAGAATTGCAGGGCACAGGTAGGCAGGTGGTGTCTATTCCACACAGCCGTTAATGATCAACCATAAGGGAGGCTGATAGTTTTAGGCATGGGGGAAAAAATACTAATCGCGGGGGGTTCTTCTCTAAAAGTGAGGGTTTTTAACCCTGCAGAACCACAGTTGGGGAATAAACCAGTATAACCACCATAACAACACCAGCAGCACAGGGGCAACTGCAATTGTCGCAAGTATCAACGAAAACATGTGTCGACAATGTAATTAACTGAGGTGCGGTATACCGCTAGTGGGTGCAGGTAGACCTCTCACGCGATCGTGCAAGATGAGGTTGTTAATAACCGGACAGGTATCTGCCACAACACGAGCTCGTTCTTTCGATCGTACAAGTGGTGAATCAGTAATAAAGGGGACCGGTATCAAGAGCGAATCGAGCGCGTTCATACGATCACACAAGATTTTGCTAAGGTCTGGTGTTAAGTCAAAATGGCTTAAAGACCCCCTTTCTTATTGTTTTCTGGATTATATATCGCTTTAGAATCAAGCGTGAGTAACTGGTGGGAAAACTGGTGACAACTTTTATTTCTGAATCCACCGCCCTCTCTTAATGGAAATTTTAATTAGGGAATTCCTACAAGAGTTTTTAATAAAGTTTAATGATACAAATTTTACACCCTCAGCACAAATATAGTCGCCCCACAGATTACGTTTTTTTTTGGAACAGCTAGGTATGCTAATAGAAAGAAAATTTGGTGGCACTACCCCGGGAAATAATCATAAAAAAACATGAATATTCTAGGGTAATGTAGCACCGGGGGTCTGGGAGGTATGGAATACACTTCCAAACGTGCACGAGTTTTCCTTTATGCGGAGTACTCCCTGACCTTCCCGTGCCACGTTTTCTTTCAAAACGTTAAGCCTTAGGAACTCACGTACATGGAACATCTGATTTTACAGTACTCTCCAGAAAATGCCGAGGATGCTTTAAAGTTTTGAAACGCGCTTTAAAGAAGATCCTGGGGTTTTGAGGTGGTGAGAGTTTGACGTATGGATACCTCGAGCTTTAAGGGTTTAACCGCGATATCACTATCAACTAATGTCTAAATATCGTGGGTAAGCGCATGACTACTGCAATCCAAATAGTTCCCGTACTAGTAACATAATTACCAAATTGGAGTGATTATGTTACCTCCTTAGCTTAGATGGAAGCTTGAAGTGGTAAAATGTGGTTCTTAGAACCGCGCCTTAATAGGGGATCTTGATACAGACAGAAACCCAACGTTAGCAAAAAAAAAGGCATCCGCTTCCAGATGACACTGATCGTGAATTATCCCTTTCAAGCAATTTTTGGCAGCTGATGTGCTCAATTTACAACGTAGTCAGTACATTTTAAAAGGAGGATGAAAAAGTATGATTTTAAGCGCACAAAACCGCGAGATTCGTACCTCTACCACGCGTGTGCTTTGGGCGATTAGATGTATACGAATTGGTCGTTTGTTCGTAATTACTGTTGTTCGCATTGTTGTTGAAAACCTGAATCCATTTCGGATGATTGTTCCGCACAGTATTTGAGTAACGACGCTCGCGGCACTAACCGCAAAACACAAGCGCGTTCAGTTTCGCCGTTTTTGGCGGAACCGCTTCGGATACCTAATTTAATTGCTCGAAATTATGATAAAGTCGAATCACGTTCCTTGAAGGAAACCCGAACGGAGAACCATCGGCGTCGTTGACAATATCGAAATGTAACGGTGCGAAATTCTGTCCGCACTGTGTTAACGTAACGTTAGTAATTATGGAAGGATACACTTGGGAGGATGGACTCTCTGGGGCTTTTGATGGCTGGAACGTTGTGGACTTCGTGCTTCGAGCTTTGGCGGCGACAGAGGTAATTATTCAAATGGAACTCATTACGTCGAGCATCCGTGTAATCCGTTTGTTCTAGAGAAATTGGCTATCATTCGAAATTGATTATACTTTCAAAAACTATAAACGGAAAACCTCTCCTTTCTTCTCGGCGACGGATTCTACTTTGATTTAACGAAAGCGAAAGGAACAATGATCTATTTATAATACTTAAAAGATGTTAAAAAACATTCGGAGAATTGAAGGACCAAAAGATGCGAGTGTCTAAAGGCTGGAAAGTTACGTTTTTTAGAATATTAAAAACTTTGAAGGTGAAGGGAAAATCCAAAAAATAGTCTTTTAAAACTAGTGATGCTTCACAATAGCCTTTAATGACTTTTATATGTTCATAATAATTCATAAAATCTGTTAAAGGACGCTATAAGGCTCTCAAAGGTCCTTGGAGAACCTTTGAGATTATTTGCTATCCTCACACTTTTAATAGACTTTAAAAGTTTATAAATCCACTAAAAGGTCCAGTTCTCAACAACTCAATCTAATCGCATTTAAAACACTGAAAGCTCATTAAGGGCTCTAACGGTCACTGAAAAGTTGTGGGGAGCATACAACAATTTTTTCATCGATTCTTTTAGAGGCTTTTAAACACATAAACCCTCCTAAGTGTTCTCAAATTTACGAAAGTCTCTTAAGGCTTTTATGGTGCAATAAAGGCTTTTAGTGCTTTAAAAGATCTTGAAACACACAGAACTCTTGAAGAGGAGTTTTCGCGAATTGGTTGCTAAATTCCGGACTTGACAGTTCACATTCTGAGATCCGGCGCGACTTACAAATTATGAGTCTCTTCGAGTGCGTTGGAATTGTGTTCTTTCTATTGGCTGAAATGCCTTTAATAGAACTCCGACGGGCTCAAGACTGAAAGCTCGTGTGGCGCCCGAATACTTTGAAAGGGCCATTAAAAGGCAGAACGCCTTTAGAGGCACTATGAAGCCGTACATTGGGCCACAATTGGGGATTGATAAGATTAATAGAGTTAAAAAAAGCCTATAAAGGTCCTTTTATAACGTGCCGAGATTAAAGCAACCCTATATTCTCTGTTGTCTATCAAGAGCTGCACTTTTATGGGTTTCAAGTCGAAAATGCAATCTTTATCCAGGCGAGTTAAGAGTTAAAGAACCTGAATTTTCAGGTATTCTTAAGAGTGTTCCAGAAATCCCAAAAATGTGAAGGGTCACAACGTATCAGGGCCGGATTGAATTGCTTTAGGAACTCAACAAGTCTTATACAGCCGAAGGTACCCGGCAATTTTGAAGATCTCAAAAAGCATCTGGTCCTGTCAGGCCCAGAAATTTCAATAGCCCTACGAATTTCAGGACTCCTAAATGTCTAATTTTAAACATGTCAAAAGCCTTACATGTCTCAGGATTGTAACAAAAATAGAGAGAGAAAGTATCTGGAATTTTCATGTACGCCAAGAAAAATAAAATACAAAAGTAGAAACATTGAAGTAAAAACAGACGTATGTGGCGCATCTCAGTTGAAATTTGACTTCGGTACTAAGGGTCCCTGGTTCGAATCCGGGTTTGGGCATGTATATTAGTAAATGTATGGTGGGCTGGGTTGGTAGAGCAGCCTTGGCTGAGACCCCGTCTGCTCGAAAATAAAGGCATAAATAAATAAATAAATAAATAAATAAATAAATAAATAAATAAATAAATAAATAAATAAATAAATAAATAAATAAATAAATAAATAAACAAATAAATAAATAAATCAATGAATAAATAAATAAATAAATTTTTGAAGCAAATGTTTTGCTGATTACATGGCCTTGACTCGAAGCTTTTTTTTTGGCCTTCATTTAAATTTGTGAAAATTATCTACTTGCTTTGCACCTGTACAGATTTGGCCACAGGGATGGCAAACGCTGTAACCAAAATAGTTACGAGGTCTAGGGCTGTGATTGACCTTGAATCTCAACTGTAGGCTTGGATATCCCGCACGAGGGACAAGTTACCAGTCCCAGGGGCGAGACCCTACTAACCAAAACGCTTTGGTGTAGAGTATATTTGCAATACGAGTTGTCGTTCACTAATTTCCACATTTTCCGTGGTTGAATGTTCCAAGGTCGTGTAATTTTCTATGTTGCTTTTAACAAAGGTACAGGTTGCTTGTTTTGTTATCTGCTTGTAACCCAACCATGTCTTTGCAAATGTTTTGTGTATGTGACTGACAAAGCACGATAAGCCCCAGTATGCAATTTTTCTGCAATTTTCAAGAATGGAACGTTTCTGCATAAATATATTTGCAAACTCAATTCGACGACGGCAGTGTAGTTGAATTGTAAATCTATTCGAATCGAATGTTTCAATTACATTTGTGTCTTTCAAATGTTCTGTCCAGTGTTACATAAAGTGGATTACTGCAACAAAACGAGTCTTACGAATTTCAACGAGTAATTCCAAGTCAGTAATTGGGGGTTTATTTTAGTAACATGGCTTGATCTCCGACGAGTAGTAAACGCGAACTTTTTCGAACACTCTTTCAGTAGATCGGTTATAAGGGGGTACGTGAAGAGGTAGTTCACTGAGGCGCTCAGTCATTGAATTTACATATAAATGAAAACTTGGCATAATTTATGTGATATAAACCGAAAGACGACGGAAAGGAAAACATCACACCAGGCCGAAAGTGTTAAAACTAATATTTATCATATTTGCCGACGGAATTTGATGGAACGATTACCGCGGAACTTGTATAAACAACGCTTTGCCGATGGACGTTTTTCCGTAAAAAAAAACAACGGTCCCTTTGGTTTCGCGCTCGTCTTCCTCGATAAAGGGATGTTTCAATAAGTATTACATTTAAGTTTCTTATTCAAAAGTGCCTATAAAAATGCTAATGTCGGCCAACTTTGTCTCGTGTTAAAAGCGCGTTTTATCTCGCGACGTTCGCATAAAGAGTAACGCTTATTGGAGAAAAACCGAACCCCTATTATTTTCCAATTAGGTTCGACGCCCCCCAACCCCTAGCTGCGACGTGAATACAGGTACAATATTCGCAATTTGCGAAAGCGGGAACGGGAAACAATGGAACAGGTGTGGATTTCGAAATGCGAAATATTAAAGAAGCGAAAACAAATACATTGCGGTCCTTTTGTGCTCGTCACTATAAAGAACACTGCCGCTCTTCATTTACTCAAACTCGAAAAAGTGAAATCGCTCAACAGCGGCTCGTTCCGTTAACGTTAACAATACCGACTTCGATTAACGGCGCTAATTGTACGGTGCTGAAAGAGAAATGCGCTAATTACAATCCGGTAAAGGAGAGGATTATGCTTTTAATAAGCTGTTTTAAAAATGATTAAATTTTAATTGGCTCGTTAACGTTTCGTTTGTCAAGCGTATCGTTAATCCGGTTGTGCTCGTTACGTGCGGTTTGTACAATGTCATGGTCCAGCCATAGATATTAATCCAATATATAAAAAATACTAGTTTCCAAAAGCAGCAGAATTCATGACAAGTCTAAGATAGAATAGTCGATTTCGGGGACTCAGTCTAACCCCAATGAGGTTAATTGTTGAAATTGTCTGAAATTGTCACCTTGCTAGATGTGATAGACCGCTTAGAAAGCACTGTTTAAGGTATGGTAGTTTTGATGTTACAATCCTTATGTCGATGTAGCTCAAAAAAACGAGTAGGGGTGATAGGCCAACTATTACCTCTTAGAGTGGAGGGAGCTGATTTCCGGAAGAAGTGGAAATTTGCGGCTGAGGGAAAACTCGATGTGAATTCATTAGAAACCGTGAACTCGAGACAAAACCGAAATTCTGACCAGGAACGTCGGCTATGTGAGGCTGTAGAGTGATTTTGGTCAAATTGTTACGTTCAGTTTGGGCCAACGTGACAAAATTACCTTAGATAAGCACACGGTAAGCTCAGGCAAAGTAGAGGTGGGTCGGGGTGAGTATGGGGTTCTTCTATACAAACCCAAATAAACCAAAAAGGGAAGGAAATAGTAAAAGTAATCCGGATAGGCGCCACTTAGTCTTTGATAAATCTAGAGGGACAGGGAGGAATACTTACTAAAGGGATAAACAAGGCAGACTAAGATATCCTTGTTCTCGTCTTACTAAACTCGAAGGAATGCACAATTATGGAGAAAAACATAAACAATATTTGACGTCATAAATGCCGGTGGTTTAATACTTTAACACAATGATCTCAAAATATCACAAATCTGACACTGTAATATATAGATCTGGTATGTCAAAATGGGAATTTAAAATAATCTCTAATAAAAACAAATGAGAATCCAACACGTAGCCGGGGAAAGTATTTATCCAAAAGGGGCTTCCGCAGAAACAACGGAGCTATAATCAATAATAATACAGGCCATTTGTGCTCAAACGGGCATCTAGCGGGAAAGTTGTGGGGTAGTTTTGAATTCTTTGATTCTATATGTTTTTTGGGGTGCTGAATCCGAATCTGAGGTTTGCCAACAAAATTTCTTGACGCAACAATGAAAAAAACACTAAAGAAGTTGAAAAAGATATTTTTTTGGCAGTTTGGTGCTTACAACTTGAAAACTATCAACTATTCGAAAATAACCTTCCTATTCAAAATGAAAGTACATAAAATTTCCTACAGACCCCACTATTTAGTTTTTTTTCCTCGATGAACCGTTCGGGCTCGAGCGCCAGTTGAAAATTGGGGTATTTCAGCTGTATCCGCAAATACTCATCTTTTATTATTATTTTATTATTATTCTGTGCAAATATAAATCCCCACTTTTCATTGTCTACCGGTCTCCTGAAAAGATTTTATAACTGTTCCGTCTGGTATAAAACTCTCCCACTCCTTCACAGATGAGCCAATTTCCCAAATTCAACAATAATTATCCAAACATGCTAAGGTAGGGTTTTGTGATTTCTTTATCTGGTTCGGAAGAGAGTGGGAATAGTTTTAGATGGCACAGTATAAGGTATTATATATTATAAATAATATAATAATATGATATACTGTTGTTCGTTAGAAATTAACTTTTCATACAATTCTGGACTACAATAAACACCTTGAATGTTATGAAAATGAGAAGAAACCACCCTTACATATAAAATTCAAATAATAGTAGGTAAATGCAAGGAATTCACTTATTGACAACGCTTAATATTAATTTAGGGTTTTAGTGCGAAAAAACTATGTTTTGTGGAGACAGCCGAAATACGCCAATTTTCAACTGGCGCTCGAGCCCGAACGGTTCATCGAGGAAAAAACTAAATAGTGGGGTCTGTAGGAAATTTTATGTACTTTCATTTTGAATAGAAAGGTTATTTTCGAAAAGTTGATAGTTTTCAAGTTGTAAGCACAAAACTGCCAAACAAATATCTTTTTCAACTTCTTTTGTATTTTTTTCAATGTTGCGTCATGAAATTTTGTTGGCAAAGCTCAGATTCGGATTCAGCACCCCAAAAAACATATAGAATCAAAGAAATCAAAACTACCCCACAACTTTCCTGGTAAAAATACAATTTAACTGGAT